>NW_007246314.1:173271-254225 GCF_000164805.1 Carlito syrichta | reverse complement strand
CAGGATTCATATGGAAACACAAACATCCAAGAATAGCCAGAACAATCCTCAGCAAAAAAAACAAAGCAGGTGGTATCACAATACCAGATTTCAAACTTTACTATAAAGCTACAATCATCAAAACAGCTTGGTATTGGTACAGGAACAGGCATATAGATCAATGGAACAGAATTGAGATTCTAGAAGCAAAACCTCAATTTCTCAACCAACTCATCTTCGACAAAGCCCCCACCACCTACCAATGGGGAGAGGAGAACCTATTCAGTAAATGGTGCTGGGAAAACTGACTGACCACATGCAGAAAATTGAAACAGGACCCCTATCTATCCCCATGCACAAAGGTTATCTCCAAATGGATCAGAGACCTAAATGTAAAACCTCAAACCATAAGAACCTTAGAAAAGGAAGGAAATACTCTCATGGAAATCGGAACTGGCATCCAATTCCTGTACAAAACCCGTAACCCACAGTACATAAAAGAGAAGATAGACAAATGGGAACTTATTAAACTGACAAGTTTCTGCAAAGCCAAAGAAACCATCAAGAGAACAGGGAGACAGCCTACAGACTGGGAACAAGTATTTGCCAACTCTAGGTTTGACAAAGGCTTAACGTCCTGGATCTACAAGGAACTGAAACATACTGAAATGAAAAAAACAAACAACCCCATTATAAAATGGGCAAAAGATATGAACAGACACTTCACAAAAGAACACATCCAAGCAGCCAACAAACACATGAATAAATGCTCAACCTCACTAATCATCAGGGAGATGCAAATCAAAACCACACTGAGATACCACCTAACTCCAGTCATAATGGCAATTATCAACAACTCAAAAAATAACAGCTGCTGGAGAGGGTGTGGTGAAAAGGGAACACTTCTACACTGTTGGTGGGAGTGTAAACTAGTGCAACCTCTGTGGAAAGCAGTGTGGCGATTCCTAAAAGCTCTAAAAACTGACCTTCCATATGACCCTGCAATCCCCCTACTGGTAATATACCCTGAAGAACGCAAATCACTCTATAAAAACGATACATGCACACGTATGTTTATCGCAGCGTTGTTCACAATAGCAAGAACCTGGAAACAACCATGCTGCCCATCAAAAGAGGACTGGATTAAAAAATGTGGTACATATACACAATGGAATACTACGCAGCCATAAAAAAGAACAAAATCATGAATTTCGCAGCAACCTGGATGGAATCAGAGTCTATAATACTGAGTGACCTCTCACAGAAACAAAGATCCGAATATCACATGTTCTCACTCATATAATGGACCTTGAACATCCAATGTAATACTATAAGAAAATGACTGACGGTACTGGGAAACTATGGGGGGGGGATGGGATTAACAGTAGCAAATATCTGTCTGGGGATGGGAAAACACCTCTTATCAACAGGGCGCCTGAATGAAACGTAATTGTACACCTAACCCTTAACTGTACCCCACAAAACCATAATAAAAATACCGATTGATAAAAAAATAAAAAATAAAAAAAATAAAATAAAATAAAATTTTTTAAAAAAAGGATGAGGACCCTCTTTGGTTTTTATAGAGTTTTGTTCATAAAAAAATGAGAGATGTCTATTCTTTCAAATTTTATGAAGACTGATGTCATTTTTGAAATATACTTGGCTAGTCTCTATAAAGATTTTTTTTTAAAGCAGGATTTACTGAGAGGACTGAAAGCTCCCTCAGTGGGAGGGGACCTGAAGGAGTTGCCCTAAAGTTTTTTAATGTTGACATAAAATGAGATAATTTATAATAAATTACTCTCTAAATTGTAAATATCTATACTAGTCCATCATAATTATATCAAATATTGATTATAAGTTGTTGCATGCTTCTTATCAATTCTCATATATAGGTCTTTTCATAATTATTTTATTTTGTACCAGAACATAATTACTTTAATTTTTTTACCAAATATATAACTCTAGATTTATCTTTATATGATAGAAACACTACAAATTAATAGTTTACACTATGACTGTAATGGATGCAAGAACAAAGTAAGTTTAGGTCTGAAACTAGTCCTCCTAGGATAGAAAAAATCAATTCTGATGGTGCCAACCATATGGATAATTTCTTAGTTTTTGGTTTGTTTGTTTGTTTTCCTGGCAGAGGAAACTAATAATTTATTCACATGATTATTAAATTTAAAGAAGAGAATAATGTCTTGATCATTGCTTTATGTCTATATTCTTGAATTAAAAAAAAAAATACAGTTGAATTTTAAATATCTTGTTACACTTTTTCTACCACTATTTGAAAAGCATAGAAAATGTTATGTGAGGCATAGTTAAATGTTATCTCTATAACATTTTTCTCTGCAAGTTAATGTCAAGAAATCTAGGTTAGCTTTCTCAACACAATAGAAAGGATTTTATTTAAATCATTTCATTTATTTTTAAAACATGGAAGTAGAGAGTAGTGGTTAAGCATATAGTGTCTAAAATGCATTGTCTAGCTTCCAGTCATAGCTCTGCTATTTCCTGCTTCTAACTATTTCTGCTGTTCTATGAGGTGAATTACTTATGCTCTCTGCCTCATTTTACCATCTTCAAATCTGAAATTGCCACTGTAATTGGAGAAAATATCACAGGTAACTTGAAGATTGAATGAACAAAAGTATGCAAAATTATTAGAAAGGTATTTGGCATTAAAAAAGCATCAAATAAAGGTCAACTCTTAATTTTAGGGCATTGTTTATTTTTATTTGCAAACATGTCTATTATAATGAGCAATAAAATACACTGCTAAAGATGAAGAATAAATATAGACAAAATAAGTATATAATTTCTTGTAATATTATCATTTCCTCTTATTACAAAGAAAGCAGATAATTACTTTTCAGATTTATGTATAGCATGCCACACAAGCAATATCTGTTCAAGTCACATGTGAACTCTTGAAGTTTTGTAACAGATATCTTAATCTGATTCTTATAGTATTGTTCTATACACTCCATAGTTTATTTATACTTTATTTTCCTGTACTTTAATTTCCAGTGGTTCATGTTCAGTATTTTGCATCTTCTAGAATATAATCTATAGGTTATAGATTAGTAATCCCATAGGAAAAGAATATACGTTTGTTTTTTGATTATCTATGGGATTATTAATCTTTAAGTGGAAAGTTAGGCTTTTCCCAAATGCAATGTAATTAAACTTTTCTTTACTTGAGGTTACTGGGTTTATTATTCAGGTAAAATTATTACTTCAAGTAAGATACAGCAGATACTACTAAAAGTTGAATAATCAAGTAAGCACAGCATGATTCTGAAGAATAGATGATTTAATGTCTCATTAACCTGGGTTCCAATTTCTACTTTTGTCAACTATTAGTTATATAAATATGACCAGTCACTTGAAAATATTAATTAGTAAAATCATGATTAAATAATCAAAATTTTAGAAAATTTGGGAATTAATGGCTCTAAAGCAGACAATGTATATAAAATGTTAGCAACACAATAGAAATACACTTAGTAATAACAATATAATTAACAATAAATGAATGAAAGTAATGGTAGATATATATGATTCCATAGAGCTTTGATTGCCTTTTTTCTTAGCACTTTTATCAATTTCCTGAAGTTAAGTACATCAACAACCTGTTAGTAAAATATCAAAGAGTGCTTTATTGCCTTATAGAGACCAGAAGTAACTTAGTATTTAAGACTTTAAAAATATTAACTCAAGATGTATCAAAGACTTAAATGTAAGACCTGAAACTATAAAATTCCTAGAAGAAAACATAGAAAACATGCCTTTGACATTGCTCTTAGTAAAGAATTTATGACAAAGACCCCAAAAACAATTGCAGCAGAAGCTAAAATAGATAAATGGGACTTAATTAACTAAAAAGCATCTGCATAGCAAAATAAATAAACAGAAAACCTATTAAATGGGAGAAATATTTGCAAATTATGTCTCAGACAAAGGGCTAATATGCAGTCTGCAGGACCTCCAACTCAACATGTTAAAAAACAAATAACCACATCAAAAAGTGGGCAAAGAAATTAAATAGACACTTCTCAAAAGAAGGCACACAAGTGGCCAACATTAAAAAAAAATTCAACATCATTAATCATCAGAGAAATTCACATTAAAACCACAATGAGATATCATCTCATATTAGTCAGAATGGCTCTTAAGAAGACAAAGAACAGCAGATGTTGGCATAGTTTTTGAGAAAAGAGAACACACATCCACTGTTGGCAAGAATATAAACTAGTTCAACCTCTGTGCAAAAAATTATTCTCAAAGAACTAAACATTGAATTAGCAATCGACCCAGAAGTCCTACTACTAGAAATCTACCCAAAGGAAAAGAAATATATATATATGGTATATACTTGTATATATGGTACCTATACTTGTAGGTCCACTGCAGCATTATTCATAGTAGCAAAATCATGGAACCAACCTAAGTGCCATCAACAATTGACTAGATAAAGAAAATGTTGTATATATACACTATGAATACTATGCAGGCATAAAAAAAGAATGAAATTGTGTCCTTTGCAGCAACATGGATGGAGTTGGAGATGATCCTACTAAGTGATCTGACTCAGAAAAAGAAAACTAAACACTGCATATTCTCCTTTATATATGAGAGCATGATCACAAAAATGGAAATAATAGACACTGGAGTCATCAATAAGGGGGGAGGAGGGGAGAGAGATTAGCGTTAAGAAGCTGCCTGTGGGGCACAATGTTTACTATCTGTGGAATGGGCCTCCTAACACGACTACACAATACATTCATGTAATGAACATACATGTGTATTCCCAGAATCTAACATAAAAAATATGCATTATTGAGACTTCATCCTCATTCTATACCTAGATGCTATGATGATGCCAGAGATCTTTCTTTGCCAGTGAACTAATCACTGGAACCGTGGAGATGAAATTCTTTCTTGGTTAAATCCAGAGATTCAGGCTTGTCTACTATTATAACAGAAAGAAGTAGTTTAAGGCCCTCCCCCAACCCATAAAATGGGTTTTCTATATGAAAGAGAAGTTCTGTTATCATAAACGGGGAAAATGATGTGGTTCATTTTAAAAAGTACATATCCACTACCCATGGTAACTTCAGATAATTTAGATCAGCCATTTAATAACTAATAAAAACATTACTGTTACTTTTTATCTACAATATTTAAGGGCTTGAGTTAATTGTGGCAGGTTAGTTGTTGTTTTCAGTTGCCTTGAAACTGCCAAATAGAGAATAAAATTAAAGGGGAAAAAGTGTGAAAGGCACTCTTCTAAATAGTGCATCAGGGTTTGGTGCCCAGATGATTCCTCATCTCAGTGTACTGATGCTCTTGATAATTTAAAAATTAATAGTTATAACTACTACTTCTTATGTGGCTGCTTTTTCAAAATGCTAATGTTCTGATGCATCTATCTATCTATCATCTATCTAACCATCTATTGATGGATTGATTGATTGATCTACCTCCTAATAACAGCACAATGAGAAATAAATTGTTATTCCAAGGCGAGTAAAGAAAGACACACAAAAGGCAGGCAGCATTCGCCTGAAGTTAAACAACTGGGAAGTGCTAGAGGTACATTTCAATCCATGGATTGTGACTCACATACTCTACAGTTTGTGACCATGACTTCCATGCTACTCTTGCTACTTCAGCAGCAGAGGTTTTGGGGAGGGAGTTGAGAATGATAATTTGCTATAGAATGTGCTTGCCAAAGCATTTAGGAAAAGTATGCATCAATATACTCACAAAATAGTTCTATTACAATGTGCTCCATGTGTCAAGGCATTGTAGGGAAGAGACAAGTTCAGAAAAGATTTGACCACTTCACAATCAAAGAACAAAAGAGGGAAAGCCCAACATTTCTGAATTTTAAATGTCAAAGAAAGCAAATTTCTCATCTCCAACCAGTTTAAAATAAAACTGAAAAAAATTTTCATCAACAAAAGCCAATTAAAATCCATCCTTGCATTGAAAACTAAACTAAGAGGATGATCAATCTACTTGATATCGAAAAGCTTTAAGGTGCCTCATAGTAAAAGCCCATCTAAGGAAGTGGAATAAAATATATTCTTTAAATTGGACAAAATTGCTCAGTAAAGAGAGGGGAAATGTATGGCTATTCCACAATTCTTGATAAATTTAAAGTATACTCAAATAACTTGAGAGAAGGCAAAAATGATTGGCTTAAATCGACAGCTCCAGGAAGGGGTAGATGATTCTAAAGGCAGAATGTCTGAACAAAATGCATTCTTGTGAAGTTCAAAAGCAAAACACATAGGAACAGTATGCCTCCTGACAAGAAAAAGAAAATGGGATTCCTCATCAACAGCAAAATTTGACCAAAGAAAACAAAACAATCATTATAAAACTATAAGCAAAGGAAATTCAGTGTCTAGAACATAATATATTATTAGAATGTTTATCAACTGATATAATAACAGACATTTTCAGATATAGAGGGGCTCTTAAATTTTACTTTTCTTATAAAATTTCTTAATGAAAAGTTAATTGAGAATGCATTATGGCAGAGCAAAGAAAATCAAGATGAAAATATGGCATTCAAAAAATGGGTTTTAGTTCAGGGTATGAAGAAAAAAACACTATGATGAAAGCTGTGCAGCTCTCTAGAAAGTGACTGCTCAAATTGAACAAAGGTTCACAGGGTTCTGAGAAGAATTTTTCTGTAAATCAGTGGATTTTCTGAAGTATAGTTACAAATCTGGATAGTATTAGAAATAAAATATGAGCAAATTATTCTGTCAGCAAAAAAGAAACAATAAATCCTATCAGTCTGAGAATTCATGAAAGACAATTCAAAAAAAAGAAGGCACAAATCTGACATATATTTGAGTTACTCATAATTTAGAAAATGTTGTCAATCTGATCATGATGTTTTTAACATTTAATTATTAACAGCTGAGTTTTCTACCTTTAAAAATAGGTCCAGTCCAGTAGCTTATTTGTATAATTAAGACTTTCTAACTGATTTTATTGGTTTTCAATTATTTGAATAAATCCTTAAACAAACTTTAAGTAACTGCTATAATCACAGAAAATAATTTTATGTTATAAACTGTAGTGCAAATTTTGTTTTCAAAAGTCAATTTTCAAGTTTTAGAAAAGGTAACAAGGTAAGGGTATCTATCCATTTCCTTTAGTCATTGGTTTGATGAAAACTAATGTTTAAATCTGCCCCCTAACCGATTCTCCAATGTTTAAAGTCATCACCACTCTAAAATATCACCTGTGGGCTAGTCATTCATATTTTCCTCATGGTATGGATTGCAGGTGAGGGATGAATTTAATGTTTCATGGTGTATAATGTTTCATAGTGTCATTATGCTACTTGTTGACAAACTATTTCTAAACTGGACTCCATCACTGAAGAAATAGTTAATCTTATGATCTATTTAGTGAGCATATTACCAAATAATGCAACCCACATGATTGATTATTTTATGTATAAAATCAGAACATAGGTCTTGATCTTGTTTACTTAATTTATAATAAAAATTGCCATATTAAAATAAAATATATTCAATTTAGAAATACAACTATTTTATCTATGTTTTTCTACCTGTTTTTTTTACCATCCTATTTTATAATTCCAAGTCTGATTATTTCAGTACATATATACAGAATAATATTTGCCACAGGATGCTTTTTCAGGAGTCTATATTACTTTTGTATGATTCTCTCTCTCCCACTTCCACATGTTAAAAGATACCCTGCATTTAATACCTAGGTTAAATGCAATATTTTATATAAAGCTTCCTGTGACTTTAAAGAGCTTATTAAATTTCTCTCTTCTTTGGAATATTATATATAGGCATAACTCATTTAATTCCTATAATAGACTTATTAAGTATAAACATTTCCCATTTTTAGATGAGCAAACAAAATTACAGAAATTATAAGACTGTCTCAAGTCATTCAACAACAGCAAAAGTATGTATTGAAGATTGTATTAAATAAGTCAATCTAACTGAAAATTCTGGCTCTTTACATTATCCTAAACTGCCGTATTCTCTCTCTTCCTCGCTCTCTTGCTTGCTCTCTCTCTCTGTCTCTGGCTTCTTCTATGCTTAATAGATTGCCTTCTAGTTCCACACCTATGTGTCTTTCTCAGTAACTTATTGGTATGCTATCTGTCAGCAGAAAACATATTTTGTGGTATTTATAGATACAGCACTCAATGAATTTCCTGGCACACAGTAGGCACCAAATGAATATTTATTAATATGACCTGGAAAAAGACTCTATTTGTCAAGAAGTACTTCTCTGCTTAATCTATGCATAAGTGTCTTTTGCCTGTTTTGAAGATTTTCCAAGAAATAAATTACTTTTGAATGCACACATTATTTCATTTTGCCATGCCTGGAAGGATTATGTATAGCCCTGTAACTAATATAATCAAGGTAGTAGGACTTAAAGGATTCACTGGTAGGGCTTGAGAAAGCATTTGGCAACCTTAACCTCACTCACTGATAGGAACTAATACATTTAGCAGTTCTGTCAGAATGCCTAGGTCCTTCTCTGAGAGATGTTATAAGAATTTTTATACAATAATATCAGTTATAATTTATTATTATTTCCTTCATGTCTTAACAAGCATAACTGATATTGATCTTCAGGGATTCTTAACAGTTGTTGTATTTAATGCTTATTTGTAATTGGAAAATACAATTATAACTTTATTTTATTTATTGCTGTATTTAATGGTTGTCTTTAATGGTTACTTGTAATTAGAAAATACAAAAAGAGCATCTTTAAGTATAGTGGAATGCCACAGTGAGCTGCATATCAAGTCATTTACACTTTTTGGCAGCTTCCTGGAGTATAGCAATGTTGTTTCCTGCCATTAACAGATGGAGACTCGATGTGAGAACTGCTACTGTAAAATTTGCAATATGTCAGGTTAAAGATTAAGTGAAATCAATGTCAGAGGTTGCGCTCATATTATAGATTAAAATGGTGTGTACTGTGCCAATTATAAACTTCATGAGTTTACTTATTTAAAAAAAATAATATTTATGACAAAAACTTCAATATAGATAAGGCACTCTATGGGAACAAACTTATGTCCCTGATGTGAGTGACAGATGCTATCAAAGCTGCACAACATCATGCCTCTCTGCTTTTCAAATTAAGAATGTACAAAACAAGAACATTTTTATGGGTTGTTGTTAAGGTTGATGGACCAAGAAGCTGACAGCTTTTAAAATGCTGTAAGTGCATATAATTGTGTGCATTAACAACAAGAATTTTTCTACTCTCTTCTTCTCAGATAAACGACTTAATCTCAAGCAACACTGTTTTGAAATTCATAAATTTAATGGGAAAGTTGCTTAAAATATATGGTCCTAAGATACATATTTTGCACTTGAGCTTAAACTCATATCTTTGTAATCATGGAAAAAATGTGATTGCCAAATTACACTCAAACGATGCCCATTATTTTAATGATCCATTCAACAGACATAGGTTAAACAGAGGAGGTTTGAGACATTCCTTTCTTCACATTTCAGACATAAGATATTTATTTGGCCCTGAGCAATGCAAGAAGTCTCTAACAGGGGACACAGATTACACAGCATGAAACAACTCTTTTTTATACCTCAGACTTTGTATAACTTTTATGATATTCTACAGAAAATCATACATCATTAATTTGTACATCCTAGGTGTGTTTTACATATGCCATGCTAAACCAAAAGTACCTTACTCAAAGCATATCACAATAAGGTCTTTTAATGTAGGCTGGGCACAGTGCTTCATACCTGTAATCCCAGCACATTGGCAGGCTAATGGAGGATGACAGCTTGAGCCTAGGAGTTCGAGACCAGCTGGGAAAACAGAACAGGATCCTGTCTCTACAAAATATTTAAAAATTATCTGGGCATGGCAACATATGCCTGTAGTCCTAGCTACTCGGGAGGCTGAGGTGGGAGGATCCCTTGAGTCCAGGAGTTTGAAGCTGTAGTGAGCACACCACTGTACTTCAGTATGAATGACAGAGCGAGGTACTCTTCACTATATGTGTTTGTGCATGTGTGTGTGTGTGTGTGTGTGTGTGTGTGTGTGTGTGTGTATTCTTGCCTATTTATAAGTGGTTGATCATTAACAACTTTGTAAAGCAGTTAGATTGGGTTACCTGTCTTCACTCCTTTCAGGTAACATCCTTAATAGGTTAATCTAGAAATAAATGAATTAAAGACCATGTTCCTTCAGGTAACATCCTTAACAGGTTAATCTAGAAATAAATGAATTAAAGACCATGGGTGCTATCCTCTTCTTCAACTAACAAGCAAGTTAGTAATGCTTTTTTTTTCTCTTCTATGATCAAGAAAAACAGAAAGCTACTATTTCTACTGAGAGATCACAATGTTGTATGTATTCAACAAACATGAACAAGGAAAAATTATAGTTAATATGTAAGTTTAATTAATTTTAAATAGAATAAAATGCTTCTAGATCACATTAACAATTTGACACTAACTAACAAACATACTTCAAACATACTTATCTAGAGTAATGTCACGTCCTTATAAAATCCTTATAACCTAAACACAACAAAAAATTCTGCAGTTTGTAGAACAATTCTGCAATTGGTCATATAGCTTGAGGAAATAATTCAAGGAAAAAATTTTCCAAGTACAAGACAGGCACTCAATTTGTAGATGCAATTAAAAAGTTAATCAGACCTCATCCTCTCATTCGTATTGCACATCCTTTGAAAAGGTGCAATTTGCATTTCTTATTGAATAATAGTAAAGTGTTTGCATTTACCTTGCCAATGTACAGAGCTGGCATCATAGATAAGAAACCAGTGCAGTAGCACAAAACTCCACATAGAAAGAGTCTAATGCTCTGTGGCTGCCATCTTGAAATTCTCAATAACTTTATAATTGAATTTGTGCTTTTTATGTGAAGCCAGGTGAGACAATGAAGCTTATGCCCAGAGTGCAGAGACTTAGCTCCCCATTGTTTTCCTGCCCTCCTAGGTCTGGTCCTCAACTGCCTATTTTGTAATTCTTGGGGTTCCATACCTACTCAGTTTTCTTTCTCGTGGCAGCCTGGTACTGTGGCACTCTTTGCCCCAAATGGAATCTGGCATGGGTCCAGGAAAAGTTGGTGTCTGGTGCAAGTCTTGAATCTTGTGGGGAAGAAAGGGAGTATCTGGCAGAACCACTGTATATTCAGTGGAAGAATTAGTAAGGGCCTCTTGCCCATACCCAATCTAGGTGCCAATCATGTTGCATAATGCAACATAGTAATCTCAGGGAGCATTTGTCAACTCGAAGGCTCTATTACAACATCAACACCACCAAAAAGTTTGGAATTACTAGAGCCTGAAAGCTTGGATAAGAGGTTCCAAAGATCTAAAACTTAGGCTTCAGAGATACCTTCTTGCTTGTGGTGATATCTTGCAGAGGCTAGAGGAGTGACCTCACACAGGTGGAATTCAGACCAGGGAGATGGTGATTGCTAGAGGGTAGTTTATATGGACAGCAAGTAAAGTGGAAGAAGCGACCCGGCTCAGTGGCTCAGCCTGTAATCCCAGAACTTTGGGAAGCTGAGGCAAGTGGATTGCCTAAGACTGCGGGTCGAGACCCACCCGACAACTTGGTGAGACCTCCTCTCTACAATAAATCAAAAATTAGCCGGGCGTGGTAGCGCATGCCTGTAGTTCCAGCTACTTGGAAGACTGAGCTGGAAGAATCGCCTGAGCCCAGCAGGTGGAGGCTGCAGTGGCCAGGTGCGTGGCACTGCCCTCCAGCCTGGGCAACAGAGTGAGACTTCAACTCAAAAATAAAAAATAACAAATAACAAAAACAAACAAACAAAAACTGGAAGAAGCAAGCCGTTTATCCCTTTTCGGCTTTAAAGACTCCATCTAAAGTCACAAATGTCAAAATATAAAATGGAAAAGTCTCTGTCAAAGGAGGAAGGTGATGTGAGCTTTTGGGTGAAGGAAACTTCATCTCTGAAACACTTTAGCTTTAGTGATCTGACTCAGACTTGCACTGACTGCTATAATGTTTCATTAACTTTTACTAGAGGACATGGAAGTATTAACAGGTGACCCATGAATAGACTGTTCCATACCGAATGCATAGAAGCAAACTGATTTCTCCATAATAATTAGGATCAGTCATAGTAGCCAAATGTAGTAACCTCCTTCTTTGCCTCTGGTCAGTGATGTAATAAGACTAAATTAAATAGGTGTTTTTCTTCAAGTTAAAGAACATATTGTATCACTTGGTGGAAGCACTCTGCCCCGAGAGCGAAGTCCTCCAAGCATTCAGAGTTCAAAGACACAAGGATTGAAACCAAATGCTTAGGCAGTGGAAAACAGAGTCACTTCCATTTTAACAATACATTTCTCATGCTTGTAAAGTATGGCAGTAAGAGAATAAAAATAATGTATAGTCACTGATTTAAGTCATATATGATCTCATTTTACATCTGACAGCTAGGACCATAAATGACTCTTCAATAATCCATTCCATGTAGCATATATATGTAGCAAACCATTCAAATAGCTCATATTTAAGCCCATTGATAAACTCTTTTTCTTTAAAAAACATTGATATTAAGTCTGGGTGTTATATTGCTGTGTTGTTTTTTTTTTCTGCTTTGTGTAAGTTGTATAGGTAGAATTTTCATCATTCAATGCTTTAATATTTAAAAATGTTTTTATATTGTTTTATTATTATAGTGGCCATGTTAGACTATTGACTTTTTCTACTCACTTTTAAAGGTTTTATTATTTCTGGTGTTAAGAGTTATGATAGCATTCGGTTGCTCTTAGTTCATGGATACCTTTATTTATTAATAAAATGAGGTACAATGCCTTTCATTGAAGGTACGTTTTGGAACAGAGTGGGACAGCATATTTTTTAATTTCACAGTTCATATTTTTTTTCCTGTAGGATCCTTAATTCTTACTACTTGCCTCTATTTTTCCTCTTCTTTCTTTGTTTCAAAGAACATCATCTCCTTCCCAGTTGCATCATTCCCAACTCTGTTTTCAAGTAATAATGCATTTCTGAGATTGTTACTTTCAGGTCTAGTGTTTTTGCTCAATATATATGGTAATTTTGAGAACATGCTAAGAGATTAAAATTTAGGCAAATTTTCCTCTAGAAAAAATATTGATATTTTGGGTTCCTGCCTTTATCCCTATAGGAACCCAAAACATTACAAGGATTTGAATCCCACAAGACAGTAATATTAGCAGTAAGAGTAGGGATAAGAGTAGAATTTAAGTTTTTATGTGTTTCAGTGAACTTTCACTTCAAATTTTACACATATTTGCTTCTTTGCTGCCCATAAATCTGTTCAATATCCATATTTCTATTTGGAATAATTTACATTCTTCCTGAAGAAACTATGGCAGTATGACTTTCCTGAAGATATGCAGCTAACAAGTTTATATTTATTTGTCTGAAAAATATTGTTTTTAATATCACGTTTTGCCACGTGCAAGTGGCTCACACCTATAATCCCAGCAATTTGGGAGGCTGAGGTTGAAGGATTGCTTGAGTCAAGGAATTTGAGAACCAGACTAGGCAGCATAGCGAGACCTTCTCTCTACAACACAATAAAAAAATTAGCTGGCTGTGGTGGCATGCACTGTAGTCCCAACTATTGGGAGGCTGAGACAGAAGGATCACCTAGTCTTAGAAGGTCAAAACGTCAATGAGTGTGATCATAACACTGCGCTCCAGCCTACTGACAGGGTAAGACCCTGACTCAAAGAAAATGAAAAATAAAATAAAATTTCACTTTTAAGGAATATTTGTATTAAATTTAGATTCCTGTCTTTTAATCCATTTCTTAACAACATTATTCACCGTTATTAACTTCAATATCTAAATTACCTATAATTATCCTTGTTGTCTATCTACTTGATAATCCACTCTTTCTTTCAATAAAATATTATTAAGAAAATGAAAAAAATCTATAGGCCAGCAACATATGTGTATATGTGTGTGTGTATTTATTTTAGAATCATGGGGCTCATATGAGGATCTGTTACATAAATATATTGTGTAAAGATCAGGCTTGGGTTTCTGGAGAGCCCTCTCTACTCCAGTAGAAGGCATTGTACCCAGTGGACGATTTTGTATCCCTTATTCCTCCTCCCTCCATCTCTATTTTAGCCATGCCCAGTGTCCTTGTGTCCATGTGTGCCCAGTGTTTAGTGTCCACTCACTAGTGAGTACATGTGGTAATCAGTTTTTTGTTTCTATGATAATTAATTTAGATGAGGGTCTCCAGCTATGTCCATGTTGTTGCCAAGAACATGATTTTATTCTTCTTTATAAGTGCATATTATTCCATCATGTATATATACCACATTTCCTTTATCCAATCTACCTTCTATGGACATCTGTGTTTCATGTTTGTGCTATTGTGAAAAGTGCTGGAAAAAACATCCATGTGCAAGTGTCTTTTTTGTCATTTGTTTTCCTTTGGGCATATTCCCAGAAGTGAGATGGTTGGGTCAAATGATAGGTCTATTTTTAGTTTTGTGAAAAATCTCCAAACTGCTTTCCACAAAGGTTGAGCTAACTTACATTCCCATCATGAGTGTTCATTCCTTGCCAACACCTGCTTTTTTATTTGTTTGTTTGTTTTGGTTTGGTTTTATTTTTTAATAATGGGTCACCTGACTGGTATGAGATGGTATCTTATTACAATTTTCATTTACATTTAACTCATAATAAGTGATGCTGAGCATTTATTCAGATATTTGTTGATTGTTTATATGTCTTCCTCTGAGAAGTGTCTGTTCATGTTCTTTGCATATTTTTAATGGGGTTATTTGTTTTTTCCCTGTATATTCATTTCCTGTATATTCAGCTCCTTATAGATTCTTGATCATAGGCCTTTGTTTGATGCACAGTTTGCAAATTTTTTTTCCATTCTGTAGATTGTCTGTTTACTCTCTTGATGTTTTTTGGGGGTTTTTTTTTGTTTGTTTTTTTGTTTTTTTGCTGTGCAGCTTGATAAGGTCCAAAGTATCCATTTGAGTTTTTGTTGCATTTGCTTTTGAGGTCATGAACATGAATTTATTGTCTAGACTGATGCCCAGAAGGGTGTTCTCTAGGTTTTCTTCTAAGTTTCTTACAGTTTGATGTTTCCTATTTAAGTCTTTGATACATTTTGTGTTAATTTTGGTATGTGGTAATAGGTAAAGGTTCAGTTTTAGTGTATATATTTTTAACAAAACAAACACATTTTAATTATTAACTACTTTCAGTATTTGTAGATAAAGCTAAGGTATCCCAAGAATTTAGAAATTACGGCAGAGTTTTCCTTTGAAATGATATCTACAAAATCAGAACAAGAGGCATTAGTATAATTGCTAATCCACAGTCTATCATTAAATGCTAATAATTGAGTAATTCTTTTACATAAACCTCAGAGTACAATGTTTTAATTCAAAGCTCTTCAAATCCCAGAATCCCAGTTCCTACACTTCCAAAATTTGGAGCTAATCATTATTAGCAAAACCTAGCTTTGTTTTAGATAAAATAGTAACAATGAAGCACAAATAGCTTTATCTACCTCTCTTTAATCCCATCAACTAATCAGAAGGAGCACTCATCCTTAGAATTTTAATGAATGGAAGGTTCAGACTTTTGTAATACATTTGATCAATAATAAAGTGATCTGCCAAATATATATGGACTCCCTGCTTCCCAAGTCTTCCCAAATCTCTCACTGTTGGTCCCAAAACAAAATGTTCTTATTTTCATTGAATGAATGTATTGAACTATTATATTATTTCTGTTGAGCACTGTTCTTTGGTTAGTTATTTGATTTTAAGAAAGATAAAATGTCTAAAGAGTTCAAAATGGGCGCTCCATAGAAGCAAGAAGCATGCCTTATCAATATTAGATAATCATCCTAACATGCTGTTTCCTGCAGTCATTAGACTCACAAGTCCCAATTTTCACTGGTGCATTTGCTCTAAGATTGTTCCCTCAAATGTAAGAAAACACTTTTCTTTCACTTTTTATATAAACTTTTTAAAAATGTTAGGATACCTTGAGATTTATTGAAAAGTTGCAGTGATAGGACAGAGAGTTCAGTCACACCCAAATCCATTTTGTCCTATTATTATCATATATTTATATGGGACATTGCCCACAATTATTGAGCTAATATTGATACTGTATTATTACCTAATTGGTATACTTTATTCAGATTTGTCTACTTTTTATATGATATTAATTTTCAGATTCAAAACCCAGTCCAGGATACCACATGACTTTTATTTTTCATATTTCCTTAGGCTCTGCTTAATGGTGATAGTTTTTCTGACTTGTCTTGTTTTCAATGACCTTGACAGTTTTGAGTATGACTAGTTGAAGATTTTTATAGAATATTCCTCCATTGAGAATAGTACGATTTTTTCCTCATGATTAAACTGGGGTTATGGGTTTTGGGGAACAAAACCACACAGGTGAAGTGCTATTTTCTTATATCATATAAAAAGGTGAAGAGAGCTATTTTACTATCAACCTGAATTATCACTTCTGTCATTAACCTTCATCAATGGGCTGAGACAGTGCTTGTCAGGCTTCTCTAAAGTTTCTTACTCTTTCCCCCCACATTCCTCACTCTACTATTTGGAAGAAAGTCACTATATGCAGTTCACTTATAGATCATAGTGCAGATGCATTACAATAAAGTATTCCAGTTTCTCTCTTATGACATTTCATTTCTCCTTATGTGAAAATTATCTAATACATTACTATTTTTAAAGTTATATTTTAGATCAACTAGGAATAAAGTAATATAATTTATGTTATCTCTATTTAATATTTCTCCAATACTTAGTTTATTTTATATATTTTATTTTGATTTTATTTTATATATTTTATTTTTATTAAATATATATATATATAATTTTTGACTTTAGATCTACTCTGCCACCCAGGCTGGAATGGAGGCACGATCATAGCTCAACACAACCTCAACCTCCTGGGCTCAGATGATCCTTTTACCTCAGTCTCCGCAGTAACTGGGACTACAAGTATATGTCACCACACTGAGCTAATTTTTTTTATAGAGATGAAGTCTCACTACATTACCTAGGCTGTATTTTTTTAGATTCAGTTTTTGAGCTATGTCCTTTTCTTTCTGTCTAAATAGGTCAACAGTTTTATGGTGTACATCAGCTCATGAAGAATATTACCTTAGCTTTTGACTGAGAAAGTCTTTATATTCCTAAAATTCTAAAGGATAATTTTACTAGATATAAAATTTCAGATTGATATTTTTATTTGTTCTTATTTTCTACCAACACTTTAAACATGTGACTCCACTTTCTTTTCTCTTGCATAGTTTCTGACCAAAACTCTCTTATAACTCTTATTCTTGCTCGTCTAAACATCTAAAGGCAAAGGTTTTCCACTTACCACCTTTGGTCTCTTTCAATAATTTGTCTTTGGTTTTCTAACATTATACATTATTGTGAGGCGTCTTTGCTTTGTTTTTTACTTTGATTGCTGTTCTCTGAGCTTCCCTGATATGTGGTTTGCTGTCTTAAAATTTTGAAAAGTTTTTATTCAATATTACTTTAAATATGTCTTCATTGCATTTCTCTCTCCCTTCTCAACTCCCCCCTCCTCATTATTGTCATCTGGTATTACATGTATGCTAGTCTTTTTGAAATATACTCACATGTCCTCGATATTGTGTTTATTATTATTACCATCTTATCATCATCATCATTATTTTAACTTCACTTTTCAGTACATGACATTTCTATTGATGTATATTCTGGCTCATTGATTCTTTCTTCAGACACGTCATGTCTACTAATGAATTCCTCAAAGGCATTATTCATTTTTATTACTGTTACTGTTTTCCTTTTAGAGTTCTTCTTTCTTTCTTTCTTTATTAATTATCATAATTCTAAATCATATACCTGATAATCTCATTATCTATATAATAACTGAGTCTGGTTGTCATGGCTTGCTTTATCTCTTAATTTATATTTTTTCTTACCTTTTAATGTTCCTTGCATTTTTTCATTGTTGCTGAATGTAGGCCAGATGTTTTGGTAATAGTTGCTGGGATAAATAGGCATTTATAATGAAGTTTTATGTTAATCTGGGTAGACGCTGGGTCAGGTTAAAAGCTTTCTGTAGCCATAGGTGCCAAAATCTTCAAATTCTTTTATTGTCCTTAGTTAGGCCTCCCTCTTGACTTTAGGCTTTCTAATTTTTTTCTCTGACAGAAACTGTGACTTGCAACCCTCTCACTTATAGGCTATTATTATTATACTGGAGTATGGTTGGCATTAGTAGTAAGGTGTCAGGGAGGGCGAACCATCTATAACCTTAAACATAAATCTTAGTATTGTAGTGGGCCTGTGTTACTTCATCAGTATTTCTGCAGTGGTATAGTTACCCATCTTCTTCCACCCACATGCCTCTTCCAGTTCCTGACTGCAGTGTTCGCAATTGATTTTCTGCCCCTCATTAACTATGTTTCCCCTACCTTTTCCAAAATGTTTGCAAAATGCTATTCACCCAACAAAAACTAGTACAAAATATTTTAAAGATCCATAACCACAGCATATATGGTAATTCCCATTAAAGAGCATTTTCAATTTTCTTTCCAGCAAATGAATTTCACCATCCTTAAGAAATCCAAGCCAAGGTAGTTCAATGAAAATAATGTCTCTTAAAGTCCAAGTTTTGTTCTATCAATTAGCAGGTTTGTGTGAACTATTACACACTACCGAAGATTTTTATGAGTGTTTTTCTAACAGTAACCCATGTCTCAACAGATGTGCCACATTCTTAAATTGTTTTCTTACCATCATACAGATGCAAACCTGCTCTCAAATGAACAATCAGAACCAATGTTGAAATTTCTTGTTTCATAGGATTAAAATTATCATTTAGTTTTAAGAAACTATTTTTTAAATACTTGTTATGTGACTCAATTCTAAATATAAAATAAAAATGTGACTCATTTGTAAGCAATAAATAATTAATGGCTATTTTCTTCACAATTACTTTATCTTCAACATCAGATATTGATTATATTAACGAAGTAGCTAAAGATATGATTTAAAAATACATGTTAAATTGTAGAGTGAAAATCCTACAATGTGGATGCATAAATAATTGAGAACAATAATATCACAAGTCACAGGTTCTGCATGAGAAGGATGCTGAGATTATATGTGTCTCATTTTTAATATGAGGCTACTATTTTGGCATAAAAGGACTTGGATCTCCCAAAGTCAATTAAAGAAGATGACATCACCCTGTGACACTTTTTAAAAAGTTTTCAAACAAAGTTTTTTAAAGAAAGAAGAGAGAAAAGACAGGGTGACATGCCAGAGCTGGCATGGGTGAAAGAAACCACCAACATTCTTAATCAACCAACATTCTCTTTTATACAGTGCTTAACATATCAAATAGTACTATATCATTTACATCCCATTTGGAAAATCTCTCTCATATAAATTATAAGGATATTGGGGGCTTTATCAAGTCTGAAAGTTCAGATTTACCCAGTCACAGAACAAGGTTATATTTCTGTGCCAGAGTTTTAAGGCAAGTAATCTTCTTTTTATTCTTTTTAGTTTTTCAAATAGCATGTCTTTAGTTGTCAGCTAAATATTTTATTTTAGTCTTATTTTATAAGTGATCATGGGATTGTGGAGACCCAGCCTAGTGACCACTTTTAATCTTGAGTTAAATCAGCATGAGGATGCATAGTCAATGGATTTTGAATCTGTTTTATTCGAAGGTGACATCAATTCTCAATTACAGAGTTTGGGAGGCTGTGCAAATTTTTCCTGTGATATGGCAGGTTTTTGTCAATCTGCTGCAACAACTTTGAAAATCAGACTGCTTTGTAGTCTTACCTGACTTTACCAATCAGATTATACCAGCTCACCTGTTTTTTACTCTCCTTCTGTACTTGTCTGAGAAGAGAAGAGCTTGAGAGAGAGCAATACCAGCAATTCCTCTTGCTTTTATTTCAGCCACAAACATAGGGTCTCCAGGCTCCTCTATCTGGTAAGTTTTTTTTTTTTCTTGTAGTCTTCATAAAAGGCATTTGACCAAATAAGAGTCACACCAGTGGAGATGGCACTCTCACCACCCTAGGCACAGCAGAATTTTTAGTAGTCAATGATAGTGACAGTGAGGGGAACAGGTAGTTTTTCTGTTAACAAGAAGTGTAACCTCATGCAAACCCTCATTTGCTCCCTATAGGAAAGAAATATAGTCCCTATCTCATATCACAGGGCTTTGCCAACAGCCTATAATTTATTTTGCCCCTTCAACCAAGTATCAATGTTGTCATTTTACAATCTAGTTAAAATTTACCAATAAAGAGTCATAATTTAATGACAGAACACATTTGTCCTTAGAGAAAAAGAAAGATGCTACTGACTGACCATTTATATTTACACACTAGTCCTATCAACCTTGATTACTCTATTTAAAATAGAAAAGAGATTAATGCATCTGTGACCATCAGGACTAAAGCTATCTAATGGTTATTAATGTCTTTTATATCCTCTAAGCAATGAGATTTTTATTTTGGTTAATTCATTTTTATAGGGGCCAAAATATCACCTTATTCTGAGAATTGTAGGCAAGTTTACATCAAATAGAAAACAGGAAGTAAAAATCAAGATATATTACATCAAGCTTGTATATTCTCAATTATTTCTTATTCACTGTGTATTCATTTACATGATAAGACCAAAAAAACCCAAAATATTGAAGAGAAGCACAATGTATCTGAGAATTCCCATTAAGAAACTCCTATTGTTATCTCCCTAGTAAAGACATTTCAACTTTTCCAAGTATTGTAAAGAGAGTTCATGGGGGAGTGAACACCCCTAAATGTCTCAGCTGAGTTCCTTTTCTTAACTGTATTATTAGCTGCACTATTAATTATAGCATATTGTTATGAGCTTTTGTGTAATAATAGGGCAGGTCAAATGGGTAAGTTGAGTTCTTATTATATCATATTTGTTACCATTTTACAACTGTGTACCTGCACAGCAGCTCTCTTAAGCTAATGGTAACATTGTTTCTCTACAACTATTAGACTGCCTGGCTTATTGCTATAATGAGATACCAGTTGAGGGACAGGTGAGGTCTAAGTTAAATATGCTCCCTAGGCACCTGGTTCATGCAGCACATGGAAAGTATTGTCATTTTCTGAGATCAGACACTTGATTATAGTATATTTGGAGCTTAAAATGGCAAGCAAGTTTTGTATATATAGGCTCGAGGTAAAATGAGCAATGACAAATATTAAATAGGTAAACTATTGTTAAGTATTTGGACGATATGAATACATGCATACTAGTTAAAACTGTAGAAATGAATGAATGACAGAGGAAGATTATGAAGAATAAGAATAGAATGTTTTGTTTGGTTTTGACTTTATGCAGCTTTTCTCAACCAAATTCTGGGAGGCAAATAAATCCTAAGATTTAAGACACTTACTATACACAATGACTTAATTTATCTCCTGTAAAAGTAGAATGATGTTAGCTATGTATCAGCTTTGTAAGAATGTAGAAGATAGTGACACAGATAATTTTCTGTAGGGCTTAATTTTCTTGCAATCCCCCTAGTTGAGAAAGACCACTCTAGAGATTACAATATGCACTCTTACCTTACATATTCAAGTTGGAAGTAATGTTATGACAAATTACATAAAGTATAAAGAAAATTCTTCAGCAATGTAATTTTCACTGTCCTTTTTGCTATATATTGATAGATTTTACTTGTACATATATATAGCCACATCATATACTATTTTGAACATGCAGAAATCTTTTAAATAAATTAGGAAAAGAGATAGTCTTTGATATTTGCACATATTTACTGTCACTGGCATTCTTTAATATTTACTCTGCATTCAAGTTTCCATCAGATTCCATTTTTCTCTGTTTTGCAAAAATCCTTAGAGCATTTATTTTAGTGCAGTTCTACTGGTCTCAAATCCTCTCAGATTTGCTTTATCTGAAAATGTCTTTACATGCTTGAATTTTTGAAGTGCATGTTTATTAAATATAGAATTCTTAGTTTGTTGCTTCATTACTCAGCACTTTGTGTTTTTCTATTAACCTCTGTTTCTCACTGTTACTTATGAGAAGTCAACCATTACTCATTTGGTTGCTTTCTTATATGCAATATGTCTTTTCATCACCTTCAGATGTTTCAAATTTTCCTCTTATTTTATGTTCAGCATTTGACTATGATGTGCCTAGGTATGGTATTGTTGGTATTTAAAATTCTTAAAATTAATCAGTCTTGTAATTGTAATGTGATGCTTTGAGAATGTTTGGCATTTGTTTCTTAAATATATTTGTCTATGTATGTCTCTGTCGCTCTATTCTTACTGAGTACCACTGAGGTTTTGTTTCTTTATTTTTCACTATTTTTCAATGTTCCTGTTAATTAGACAATTCCTACCATTATCTCTTGGAGTTAATTGACTCTTATTTCTATCATCTCCATTCTGCTGCAATATCTATCCAATAATTTTTAAATTTCAGATATTATATTTTTTTCAGTTCTATATTTTCCACTTGGTTCTTTTATATACTATTCAAGAATTAACTGCTTTAATATTATCAGGAATTAAATTGCTGAAGTTACTAATGGACCTTCTACTAATGACCGTTTCAGTGTGATTTTAATTTTTATTGGTACCTTACTGGTTTCTGTTATGTCCTTAGTCATTTTTCCTTATTTGAGACCATAAGTCCTCACTATTGAGGCATGACCTATCTGAGATCTTTACTGTATGCCCTATTTATCAAGTGAGGTCTCTCTAACCAGACTGGGACAGGATTCTGTGACCTGCCAACCTTGGGTGACCTCTGGTACCTCTGCTCATCTCCTAGTCCTTCAGAAATAAATCATCCAAAAGCCTTATGGAAATTTACCCTGTCTGTGTACAGCTAATTTCCTAGCCAAGAACCAATGGTAACCTCTACATACCCTCTGCAGCTTCAACACAGTGTAGGCCTGTCCTCTGTCACATCATAATTACAAATTTTAGTTTCAGCAGCACCAAAATCAGATCTCTGTAACAATTCAGCAAGACTACACACTATAAGCACAACAGTCTAGTTCACCAAGGTGTCTGGGCTTCTTTTTCTTCTGGCAATGTTCACAGTTCTGATCTACATGTAATTCAGTGTCTGAAAACAGTTTTTCCATTTTCTTTTTTTTTAGATTTATGGTTGTTCTGATGGGAGGGGAATTTGGCATCAGGGTTGTATATTCACATCCCTTGTAAATTTATTTTATTTTATTTTTCTTACATGAATTTTGTAATTTGAATCTGTAAATTTCAATAGTCAATAAAAGTTGGAAAATTCTTAGTTAGTACCTATTAAAGTATAACTTCTGTTCCTGATTTTTATGTTCTCTTAGACTAAAGTTATATTAGATTTTCCTTATTATCTACTCGGTTTTCTTATCATACCCTCTTTTCTGAGTTTTTGGTTTGTTTGCCTTTGGTTTGTCTTTCTGTGTTGCATTATTTGTGTTAAATTATGAAGTACTTTTGAGTTTGTTAATTTTATTTTTGAATTAATATAGGAGGCTATTTTGGCTATAACTCTATAGCTATTATATTTTTCAAATCTGTTGTACCTCTTTTGTATCTTTCAGTTTTGAGTTGAAATTATGAATATTCTTTTAGCTTGAACTCAAGCATAACTTTTTTTTTAATGTCTATGTCTTACCATTCTAATATCAGCAGACAATTTCTGTCTCCCTAGACACTGAGGATGCCAAAGTCCTTCTCAAACTCTCAGTCCTCTTTTAGAATAGCCAAAAGACTCTACAATAAAAGTGACTTCAAATACTATTTCCCATTTTTGTGTGTGTCTCTGTGTTCTATCATTGACTGATTGACTGAGTCAATATATTTTTTGCTGCTTTATAAAATGAATTAGGAACTATTGTCTCTTTTCTATTACCTGGAAGAGTTGTGTAATTGTTTTTAACAGTTAGATAGTCACTAATGAACATACGTGAACTTAGAGTTTTCTTTGTGAAATAGAAAAAGCAAAGTATAAAGATTTTTTAAATTTATTTTTGACTGGTGTTTGTTTTCCCAAAAAAATGTTCATTTCATGTAAAATTGGAGAGTTTATTAAAAGACAAGTGGAAACAATCCAAATGTTCTTCAACTGGTAAAGCGACTAAAAAAAAAAAAAATCCCAACAAACTGAGGTATAAACATACAGTGCAATTCTACTCAGAAATTTGTAAAAAATGGACAAACCATTGATATCTGCAACAGCATGGGTGAGTCTCAACTGTTAAAAGGCAAACAAAAGAAATCCTACCTAAAGCCTACATATTGTATGATTTCATTTTTTTTATATATATATTCTGGAAAAGCTAAAACTATAGGAAGAGAGTGGCTGACATCGGGAGGGGGAGGCATACAAGAATTTGAGAGACTGATAAAATTGTTCTATATAATTATTTTGGTCATTATTATATGACTATATACAGTTATTTTAACTCAGGATTATATGCTATAAAAGAGTGTATTTTGCTGTATGTAAACTATGGTTTTTTAAACCTAAAAAAAAAATAAGTAATATAAGATAAAAACCTGATGCTTTAAAGTTATTCTTAATATATTCTTATGAACTGTAGTATCTGTCATGAGAATTCCTTTTTCACATCTTTTATCAGTAATATTAATGACATATAATTTGGGTTAAGTAATATCTATGACACTTGAACATTATAAGGGCAACAATGATTATAAGAACTGTGAAGTTGTCTGGCTTTATTTGGTTGCTTTGGAAACTTCTGAGAAAGGAATGACAGGTTCAGGTCAGCCAAGTATCAAGTCATAACATGCTCTAAAAATCAAAGGAGTTCTTAACGGTGTTTAAGGAGACATAAAATTCTTACAGTCCTGGGAAAATTAGGTCCAGAATCAAATGTAAGGATAGAAAAGCTAATAGGATACTGAATGCTCAGCCGTTATAGATATCTTATGTCAAAAACATTGTCATGAGGTAAGAATATCCTTATTCTTCTGTGATAACTTGGATAGCAGAGTCTGAGAATTTTGAATGTACAGTTTTTCTTGAAACTTCTTTTTCAGCAAAAGTAGTTTCTTTATTTCTTTATGAACAAGAGCAGGGTCCCTTATCTAAAAATCATTGAAAGATTACATGTAAAGCATTTGATTTACCAAGTAACCCTTGACCTTTTTCTTTCGTCAATTGACTTCAGAGAGTAGTTCATGTTGTTCTCAGCCCAACCTCAGTGGAGAGAAAGAGTCCCTCTCAAGGAAGAAATAACTAACTCTAGAGGAATTCTAGGACATTAGTAATATGTATTTAAATGAAATTCATGGAACAGTATGAGAGAATATTCTGATGGTATTGGATTGTTGGGATGGGATGTTAGGTTAGATAGCAAAAGATGAGCTAAACTTAAGTATACTATTCCATGACATGAGAATTTAATTTCCTACCAAAGATATCAGAGCTGTCCTAATATGTTGCTGGAATGATTTCTTGAATCTTGGATATGATGACATGACTGGACTTAACAGAAATGCGTTACTAAAATATTTAAAAGGATTGAGAAACTAAGGCAGGATTGAGTTAGTAGAACCAATTTTTATGTGGGACTGAAGAAAGCCACCATCTGACTACATTTTTGGGGATGACTCAGAGAACAGCTACTACCTTTAAGAAGTTTATTTGATCTGGCCGCAGTAACTCATGCCTGTAATCACTTTGTAATCACACCTGAAATCACTCTGTACTTTGGGAGACGGAGGCAAGAGGATTGCCAGAGCCTACAGGTTCAAGACCAGCCTGGGCAACATGGCAAGCCCTCATATCTACAATAAATCAAAAAATTAGTTGAATGTGTGGCACGGGTCTATAGTTCCAGCTACTTGGAAGACTGAAGCAGATGGATTGAGTGAGCCCAGTAGGTCAAGACTCTAAAAAAAAAAAAAGTTTATTTGACATATCCTAGATTCTCCTTGAAACCAACTACCATGGCTGATTCATTCATGGGGGTTCTGTGGCAGCACGTTAATGGCTAAAGAGAGAGGCTGGCTGACAGTTAACTCAGCCAGGCAATCTATATTGTTGGCTGTTGCTTGCCTTTTTTAACGTAAATGCTTCCTGGTCAGCAAAAGGACTGTATATTTATGGCTCAGAAACACCAGTTCTACATATATCATCTTTCTCAAAACTTTCTTTTCTCTTTTCATTTTTCTGTTTATCCAAGTCCTTGATCATTCAGGCAATATATTTACTACTTACTGTCTAGGACTCCATCTTTACTTGCATCTTGGGCCACATCTCCTTGAAGTCAGAGACCATGTAACTTGACTACTCTCACCCTGCCTGTACCCTTTTGCCATCAGATTTTAGGTTTAATCTCTGAATATTTCTAACCCTTTTCATTAATGTATTACAGCAGTCCACTGGTGAAGACCTTTTTTTTCAAGAATGATGGCCCTTGTTGTTTTTCCTTCTGTGGCAATTGTGCGAGGAAACCTGTCATGTGTCCATAACTGTAAGCCAAGGATGAGACAACTATTCAACAGATAGATGCTATGGGAAACTGAGCAAGTAGTATATATAATTTATTTTTAACATCTGTATTTGTTTGGTCTTGTTTCTGGATGTGCCTTTTCATTATACAAAAGACTATAGCTGTTCTCACCCAACTTAGTGACTCAGTGGGCCTGTAAAATATTCAGTTCATGGTGTAAAATTTCACTTGTCACTAGATGTACGGTCTCTACCAACAACTGCTGCTTTCAAGGGTGATTGATTTTCTGCCAGAGAGAACAATATTTTGCTGCAGAATAGGAATATTTCTGCTTAATTTTTTTTAAAAATTGGGGACTGAAAGAAACACCAGTTCGTATCCCTATCTTCCTTGGGTATCTCTTACATTACTGGATCTTCTGAGTCAGATTTCCCAAATTGAGGAGTAGGTTTCACAGCAAATTCGACTTACTCCAGTGGCCTCTCTCCTCTGAGATCTACTAAAATAGACCCACATCAAAGCTCTGCCTCTTATTAGTTGTGAGACATCAGAAATATTATCATGTTTCATTAAGGTCTTCATTACCAATTTGTAAATATAATGAAGAAGAGTGCCCCAAAACTTTCTAAAGTTATTGAGAAAAAAATGATATGAGTAACATTTTAAAATGACATTTTGCTGCTAACATGATCTATAACAGTTTACATTAAACTATGAAAAAAATAAGACTTGTCTCATTGGAGTTTAATTAATAAATCCGATCAATATTTTTCAGCACATATTTATTTAGGTTGACCTCACAGTGATTTCTTACTTTTTCTTACTGTTAACTTTTCTTTATTTTTAAGGCTCTGTCCACATGACCCAAAACATCTTTGGTTTTTTTTGTTTGGTTTTGTTTTGGTTTTTGGTTTTCTTTTTACTCACCAAGGACGTTAATAGGATGGTGGTAAGATTTTAGTGTTTGATCTTAACCTTTTTTGGTTGCTCTTATTTTCCACACACATAGAAAGAAAATATTATTCAGCTTTCTGTCTGTGGACATTTAAAATCTCAATCTACATTCTTTCACTTTGGAAGATTCAATTTATTTCTAATGTTTTACATCTCACCTATATGTTGTTGAACCTCAAATTTGTATCTCCATTCCAAACGTCTCTTTCCAGCAGAAAATTCATGTCATTCAACATCTTTGTAATAAGTTTTCATCCATCTCACAGTTTTACCTCAACCCACTGTTAACAAAATTAATCATGTCCATTATGTTTCTCATACATCACATTATATGCAAGCAGGCATTACTTTTCTCTTTCTAAGTCAAATAACCTTTATTATCCATGGTATCAAAGATTAAATGTCAGCCCTTCTGAGGACCCTCTCCCTCTCCAGGGTCTGATAAAGTTCATAGGAAGTAAATTTTCCAGAACTCATTTCCTCGGTTCTGCAGTCTCAGCCTACACTGTGCTCTGCAGGAACATTTATTGCTGGATGCCTCAGGTTTCCATGCAGATGGCTGCGTTAGCTGTTTCTGTGTCGTAATCTAGATACAAAGAGCTTTGCAGAGTTTGACATACATGGTCTAGCCAGACTCTCTGGGTCATAACTTGTCACTGTTCCTCCCCAAGATCCTGGATGTTCTATATACTCTTTGCAAAGGAATGTTTGTAAAGACCCTAACACCCGCAAATTCAAAATCACAGTCTCCTCATTTTGGCTCTTAAGGACTCTGCCTCTATCCTTGTTGGCAGTTTCTGTCTCATTCTGCCAATCGCTTTCTTTCACGTCTTTCAGCTCTGTGAGATTCTTCAGTCTCTCTACCTCTTCTCTCCTCCACCCCCCCAAAGCCCTTTGGGAGGAGAGTCGGTGAATACAAATGAATATGCCATAATTTTTATTTTCTTTAACTCATCTTGTTTTAACAGTATAGGATGTGGGTATTAATTTGATCAGCCAGAAGTGAGACCTTAAAAATAATTCAAGATCTTTCCCTTCTAGTGTATCATCAATTCTTAATGATTCTACTTAGATATCTCTGTAACCACCCCTCACTCACTGTCCTTACTGTCATTACTTTAGTGAAAACCCCTATTATTTTGCCCTTACTCATTGCGCTGCCTCCAGCCTCAATTCTCTTTCATTAATTTTCTAAGCTCTTGACAGAGCAATTTTTCTAAAATACAAATCTCATTTTACTACCACCTACTCCACACCCACCTACTTTAAACCACTTACTGGATTCTTTAAAAAAATGTATTTCTTTGCCTAGAATTTAAGTAATCACCTAGTTAATGATAGTTGTTTTGTACTAAAGAATCCTTCACTGCCAAACACTAATCCTGGCTTTATTTTTTTTTTATTATCTCTTTTTGTCTGTAATACCCTCGTAATATGCATTACCCTATTCTAAAATGACACCACTGAGAATCAGAGAGCTTAAATAATTGATGCAAGCCATTTAACTTGTTATGGATGGAGCCAAGACTTTTATGCAGGTCTCTCTTAAAATCACATCGTTCATATTTGGATCTTCCCTATTGGTCCACATCTTTGCCAATGGGTGTCATACCACTTATATTCTAGCCAAATCAAACTACCTGCATTGTATTCATTTGTTTGTTTCCAAAAGCCTGTCATAATTTTATCCCTTTGAATGTGTACTTTACCCAGTTTGTAACACTAATTATGGGTTCATTTCTTAGGCCAATCCAACTTATACTTAAGGCAGCGAAAGTATCATCATTGCTAGGAAATCTTTATTGATGACCAATGTCTGTTTTAAGTGCTTTTTAAGTGCACCTAGAAAATTCGATGCATAACTCTTGTAATTATGTTATAATGTGTAATACTCCATCGATCACAGCAAACTAGGGGATTCTTCTGTTGGTTTTGAAGAACCAAGATTCTATGCTGTGAGAGGGACATGTGTAGGATCTGTGGGCAGCCTATGGGGACTGAGAACAATCCCTGGTTAACAACCCTCTAAAGAAACAGGGATCTTGTTCTACAATCAAAAGGAACTGAATTCTGCCAAAAAAACATGTGAACTTGGAAGTGGACCCTGAAATTCAGACGAGACTGTAGTCTACCAACACTGAATTCAACTGGTGAGACCATGAGCAGACGTGTCAGCTAACTAGTACCTGGACTCCTGAGCCAGGAAAACCGTCAAATAAATGCTGGAGTTTAAGCTTCTATGGGGGTGATAATGCATTATGTCACAATCAGAAAGGAATACACTAGTCCTCATTTCTGTCAGTAACCCTATGGCCATAGCTGGTATCTCACTTTCACATTTCTTAGTTAAATTGGGACACGTTTTAGAGACATTGTATTTTCCTCTTCTATTTTTTTAATGGATATTAACCTCAATACTGCCTATATGCAGTTTTTTACTGATCTTCATCAGATCTGAGGGGTTTTGCTTAACAATGCTTTACTCTGCTCCACTGGTTAGATACAATACTGTCTGCTTCTAACAAATTGCCACCATTTATCAGCAATTAACTCCAGCCTAAAATAGAAGAGAAATAAACCTCCAAGGATTAGAGAGAAAAACTTCAGTTTCTGACCTTCCAATCTGTGCTTAAAAGGCAAACTCCAGATTTGTGTGTAACTGGAGTGTTATTAAATGGAGTCCTTAATTGGAATAATAAAAATATATATTTGCATAGTAATTTGAACATTAATCTTCACAATACAATGAGAAGTCGGGAGACATATTATCTTCATTTTACCATATATTTGATTGCCACAAGGTTATCTAAACGATAGTGATAAAGTTGATTTTGAAGTTAACTTCATATATGTTATTTCTACACATGCTGTCACCTATTCTGCTTCCTAAGAAAATATGATTACTTACATTTGTTTTTTGTTTCGAACTTCATAGCATTCATAAATTTCTAATTATCCCTCTGTCTTTTTACTAAAATGCTTCTACTTTTGCCAAATAGTTTAGGGACATTTTCACAAATATTCAGCAGAGTTGAAAAATTTCACAGCTATCCATTCATATATCTGTCAAGATTTATTCACTGTCATGTTACTGCATGTTACTAATACATATCAAGGTATTCTTGTATCCGTTCATTATCCCATATTTTCTATGATGTATTACAAATTAAATTTTAGGTGTTAGTTCAATTTTCCATCAATAGCATGTATATTATCTATTAAATTTCACCATTTTAATTTTATTTATTTTGATATAAGCTATGCATACAATTGAACGCACAGATCTTAAATGTAGGTTATCTTAAGTTTGATAAAATTATGCACTTTTTAAAGACATCCAGAACACACTGACAAGTTGTTTCACTTTATATATATGAAGATATTTTTGTGTAACCCCTACACCAATCTTGCTATAGCTTAAAGTACTTGCTAAAAACCAAAACTTGCTTAAACTGTCAGTTTTCCTTGTTAACTTGAACCTGCAGAATACAATTTCCCAGTCTTGCTTACCCTGAGGCCATTTGCTTTAGAGCTGCTTTACCTGACACATCACATTCTTGTTTTCTTATTCCTTTTACTCCTGATCAACTTGCTTCCCTGAGACATATAAAACCTTTGCTTATGGCCAGAAGATAGGGAGGTCTTACTTTCACAATGACCCTCTTGCTAACTAAGAATAAAATCTTTCTCTTTGTAGGTCCACTCTGGGGTGCCTTTTTTCAGGACATTTTGACAAGTGGACATAAAGCTCTTTGTTTTAGATCATTAAATAGTATCAAATTATTACACAATTTATAGGAATGCTATTTTCAATTTGCTAATAAATAGATAGATGATGGATTCATAGACAGTGTCTTATTTTGGTACATATGTTTTTGCTTTTTTTTGTTGTTCCTTTGTTTTTGCTTCCCCTTCATTTGCTTATAATATCTCTTTTGTTTAATTTTTCTAAACATTTCCACACAAGATAAAAACATAAGAGCACACTGCTATTCCTAGTACAATAGAAGTATGATTCCTAGTTACAATTAAAAACATATCCTTTCTCATCAGAAATTAAAATAATCCTCAAATAAACATTTTAAGGTGAAAAGAAGCTGCAAATGGGTAATAAAACATATGCAACTGTATCTATGTGAATCCTAGTTTTTTTAAACACCTGGATTAGTCAATATTCACTCGACAAAACTAAACTAGCTATTTTAACCTGTAAGAGGTTTATCAAAAGGAGCTTGGTACTTATAAAACCATAGAAAATTTAAAGTCCGAATTCTAGGCTGAACCTCAAACAATAGTTCTCAAGACATGTACAGCTAACTTTAGGCTACTGTTTATATGTTGAAAGCAAGAAGTCACCAACTGCCTACAAAGTGATGCCAGGTCTCAGAATAAGACCCTGCAAAATACAGGACCTTGGCAACTGAGAAAACTGCAGAACCAAGAAGGTTACTCTGACCATCTCACATCTTTCTCCCATAAAGCGTAGTCATAAAGGAATTTTTTTGACCTACCTTGCCCAAATGTAGGTCATAAGAACCTCATTCTAGGCAGGTTCTGTCCTATGTTTAGAATTCAGAACCTGAGAAAATAAGCCTTGCTAAGTTTTCCCAAGTCTGAGTAACCTTCTTGCTTCTGTAGTTTTCTCAGTTGCCACAAATATCTTCAACTAGAAAAAAACAGGAAGGGATTGAGTGAGTGAATTACCATACATGTTTTGATTCAAGACCAATTTTCACTTTGTCATGTTGCATTTTCTTAAACTGATTACATAGTTGTATAATTCATTGTACATTTAAGATTGTGTGAAGAAAGATTCCATTTTTGGCTAAGAACAAGAGCATCCTTCACAAACAAATTTTCTTATTCTGAGCAGGTCATGTTCATATAATTTAAAATAAGTCTGAAATTAAATGGAAGAAGTGGATAGTAAGGCAACTGATGTAAAATGAAAATGACTGCTCCTTTTGAAGTCAAAAAGTATATAAATTAAAATACGATTCCAACGAATTGGTGTAACAAGAGCTTAACTAGTGCCTAGAAGCAAAACACAGTTTCCACTAATTAATTAGGGAAAAAAAAAGAAATTGCAGGAAGTAATTGAACAAAAATGACCACATATTTCCCAAAGAGCTTTAGTTGTATTCTTTGAAATCAGGTCATAAGTGGCACTCCAAGCTTATCCTTCCTTTGTAGAACTGGTTGATGCCAAGTAGCAAAAACTGAGAACAAAGGGGTTAACCCAATTTCAAATTTGTCTTTGATGCACTTCCAAATCTCCTCTTGTGGGAAATGAAAGTGAATTGCTTTAAGTAGTTGCAGAGTAGAAATAGATCAGAACAGTCAATCTCTGGCCTTGCTAAGAGGATGGTTTAGATTATTTCTTTTCTGAACAGTGTGTCTTGGTTGATTGTGTCTGTTTGAAACAAAAAGACCTACAGATATCTGAAGCAAATTCATCATTCAACAAGTACAATTGTCTCCATGGAAAACTACTAATGGGAGATTATATGTTAATCACAATGTCAAAGTGCTTTATGTTTACTGGAAAAGGTTCCTGTAAATTAGTACTCTCTGTTTCATGTGCTTCTATACCAAATGCTGGCAGAAGCAAGAAAAGGCAACAAAATGGATTTTAAGTTAATATGCAAAATTATAATTGAAAAAATAATTAAGAATGTTTCACAATAGAAATAAAATGTCTGTTTTGTTTTTGATACTGAGAGATATTACACTTAGAAAATGGGTCCCTATAGAGTTGAATGTGTACATATGATCCCCACAGAACATTTACCATTTCCTCTTTCAGATATGAACTCTCTTTACCTAAAAAGAGATTTAGACAACACAGGACGCTCCTTATGTTCATCAGAGCATATTTTGATGCAATCTTCTGTGACGGGGTTGTGGCAGCCTCCTACACTATAACTCACTATCATATGGCCTAATTTTCACATTCAGACACATAACAAATAACTTGAAAACCATGCAACAATTGTAACGATGATGGTAACGTCAGCATTTATTTATTCAAAAAGCTTAATTGCTGGCTTTTAAGAGCAGTAACCTCATGGTACTTACTGAATTTTACTATTATCTTTTCAGAAAGTATAATAAAATAAAAAAAATATGGACAAAATCTACAGCTAACTTAAGGGACAAGAAATTCCCATAAATTCTAAAACATGAGAAAATGATAAAAAAAATAATTGGTGATACAACACCCACATGGCAATGGTATCTGTCTGGGAGGAAACAAAGCTGAGACAGCTGGGATTTTGTTGGCCTGGAAAGGGGATATTAATTTTTATACATTAATATGCTTAAAATATGTTTAACTCCAAGCATTCTTAACTGTAATTTAAAAATGTATAACCTTGAAAGATGTTAATAACCACCTTACTATTTTGAAAATTAATGAATATCAAAATTTATCACTCATCTTAGCTTTCCTGTACATGGAACCACATATTTAATGTGAGATGTCTCAATTAATATACATTTTCAGCTTACAAAATAACAAAGCATTATAAAATTATTTCTTAAAAATGATGAAATGGATTCATACAACAATTATTACTATTTGAAGACATTGCAGAATGAGGACCAACAGACTAGCATTTGCTTCCTGAAAGGAATACATAGAACTTTTAAAGTTTTCTTGGTCTCTACTTCTCCCTCCAAAACCATATCTTAATTTGATTATGACTCTATAACTATATACAGGACATATAAGAAACAGAGGGAATGCTATGTGAAACCATAGAGATGCTATTAGAAATATTAAGATTATGAGAAACTCTATAAAATGAATGAGTGACCACCTAGAAATAATGGTCTAAATGCCAAAACTTTGTGAAAAATCTTGGTATACATATACAAGAAGCTAAGATTAATGTTTCCAGGTTAAGTTACCTACAAAAATCTATCTACAAAAAAAAAAAGTCTAAACTGTTCATACCATAAGCATACAGTCAAATTTGATGACCTCAACAGAGTATACAGACACTTTACACATAGAGGAAAAGAAAGATAAGAATTATGACTGCTGACTTCTCATAACCCTGGATGCCAGAAGGCAATGCAATGCTACCTTTAAAGTTCATGAGAGCAGAATAAAATTAACTCGGAATATTTTATCCAGTGAAATAATCAATCAACAGTAAGGGTGAAAAAACAATATATTCAGATAAGAAAAGCTAACTAAATTTATTTTCACCTGTGCTACTAAAAATAGCTCAATAAAGTCCTTCAAGCTTAAGGGAAAAACCACTTGAGAGAGACTCTGTCTATAGAAAAGAATGCAAAATGTCACAAATAATAAGGATATGGATAAAAGTAGGCCTTAACATTTTTTCTTTCCTTTAATTCATTAAAAGCAACTGACCTTGCTATTTAAATTTTTTTCTGTGAGATGCATTATATATTTAGAAGTGAAACATATGACTATAATAATAATATAAACCATGATAAAGAGTGCAATGAGATCATATTGATATAAAGTTCTCAGATTTTACCTGAAATAGTACAACATCACCTTTTAGTATATTGTGATAAATTAAATAAACATGATTTAGCCTCTATAGTAACCACTGGAAAAATATATGAAAAGTATTTTTAAAAAGCAAATTGCGGAAACAACAGAATATTCAAAGTATTAAAAAAGTAAAATCAGATCAAAAGAATACATAAGCAAATGGTAGAAACAGAAAACAAGCAGAAATAATCATAATAAATGTAAAAAATAAACACTGCAATTTAAAGTGACACTATGTCAGACTTGGCCACTATAAACACTAGGTAAGTTGAATGGAAAAAGATGATAAAAGAAAGACCATATAAAGTACTAGCATAAGCTGTACTTGCGGTGGCTCAACCTGTAATCCTGTGCCTTTGGGAGGCTGAGGTGAGTGGATTGCCTGAGCCCGTGGGTTCGAGACGCGCCTGGGCAGCGAGACCTCATCTCTACAATAAATCAAAAAATCAATCAGGCGTGGTAGCGCATGCCTGTAATTCCGGCTACTTGGAAGGTTGAGGCGGAAGGATCGCTGGAGCCCAGAAAGTCGAGGCTGAGGTGGCCGGGAGCGGCCACTGCACTCCAGTCTGGGCGACAGAGTGAGACTCCAACTCAAAAAAAACCCAAAAAAACACAAAGTACTAGCATAAAAAGTTAGTGTCTATGTTAATTTCCTTTAAGAAAAAAAAAGAAAAACATGCAGATGAGGAATATTACTATAGATTAAGAGATAATGGCATATAATAAAAAAGATAGCCTCCATTTTCCAGTATAACATTAGTACATACCTAATAATAGAGTAGAAAAATATTTGAAGAAAGTGACCAAAATATAGACAAAGGACAATTATTATATTTACCGATTTTAACACCCCTTCTTCAGTAACTGGAAATGCAACCACACCGAAAAAATAAAATTGCTACGTCTTTGCAACTACATTGGTAGCATGCACTAATTTAAATTTATAAGATACTTGTCCCACCAACTGCTGAATATACATTTTTTCAAATGCACAAGAAGCATTCAACAACCTTAACATATTGGGACCATAAAACAAGATTCAAATTTCAAAAGAATGAATTCTTACACTATTGTTCTCTGTCTGTAAAGATGTTAAGTTAAAAATCAATAGGAATAAAATGAGATTTAAAACCATCAAATATTTGTAAATTAAACAAAACACATCTAAATAACTCATTTGTCAAGAAGAAACACAATGGAATTTAGAAAATGTTTAAAATAAATGATAATAAAAACTGCCACTTATCAAAATGTGTGTTCTGCACCTGAAGGATCCCTTACCAGAGAGTTTGTAATTAAATACTTATATTAGAAAGAAGGAAAAATTTAAAATCAGTGGGCTAATATGCATATTAAGAAGATAGTTATATGTATATCTGAATATTCAAAGAAAATTCATTTAAAAAATTAACTCTCATTCAATATAGAATTAGTCAGACAAAAATAATTGAAGAAATATTTCTCTCAACCTGGATAAGGGCATCTATAAAACTTATAGCTAGTATCATACTTAACGATGAAGCATTCCCTCTGAGATAGGAAAAAAGTGGGCAAAGATATATTTTTCTCAGTGTTTTCATTTAGAATATCAATGGTACTGGTTAGCCTTATAAAGCAAGCAAAATAAACGTAAGGGAAAGGAGGAAAGAGAAGTTTTTTTTTCCACAGAAGGTATAATAGACTATATGTAAAATTCTAAGTTGCCTACAAAAACCTATAGAACTAAAAATTAATTTAGACAGATTATAGGACAGAAAATTTATAAAGAAAAATCAGATGATCAGTTGTGCCTGAAATATACTGTTGACAATTAGAAAATAAAATTTTAAAAATGAAATTAACGTAACAACAAAACCCAGAAAATATTTAGAAATGTATTTTTAACTGTATAAGACCTCTACATTTAAAACATCACTGACTAAAATTAAGGAAGATAAGTGAATGACAATACATAATATATTTATACATTTGGAAAATGTAGTGTTGTTAAGATGTCAATTCTCTAAGAAATGAGCTATAGATTTAATGCAAACTCATCTAAAATAACAGCATATTTTTTAAAGAAACTGACAAATTCCTTGCAAAATTTATATGGAAATAGAAGGACTTAGAAGGTCAAAAATATACTAAAAGAAAAATATTAGAGAAATATTTAGTTGACTTTTTGAATAGCTATAAGTCTACAATAACTAGGAAGGTATGTGATTGTATAAAAATAGATGGCCAAGCCGGGCTCGGTGGCTCAGCCTGTAATCCCGCGCCTTTGGGAGGCTGAGGTGAGTGGATTGCCTGAGCCCGCGGGTTCGAGACCCGCCTGGGCAGTGAGACTTCATCTCTACAATAAATCAAAAAAAAAAAAAAAAAAAAATCAGCCGGGCGTGGTAGCGCATGCCTGTAATTCCGGCTACTTGGAAGGCTGAGGCAGAAGGATCACCGGAGCCCAGCAGGTCGAGGCTGCGGTGGCCGGAAGCGGCCACTGCACTCCAGTCTGGGCGACAGAGTGAGACTCCAACTCAAAAAAAAAAAAAAAAAAAAAATAGATGGCCAGAGGAATAGGATGGAGAGTTCAGAAATTAACCTCACATGTAGTATCAATTAAATATAGAACTGCCAAGACTGTTTAGCAGTAAAGAAAAATCTTCTCAAAACCAGAGGCTAAAATAGTATAAGAACACTGAAAGAAAAAAAAAAACACCTCAATTTTAACTGCACAGCATATACAAATATTTATTTGGAATTTCCACAGATATAGTAGTAAAAGTTTAAGTTTTTTATCTTCTAAAAGAAAACACAGAATATTTCTGCAATCATTTAATAATCAATGATTTCTTAAAGATTTAAAAATACTAATATTTTATAAAAGATACAAATACATAAATTGAATATCGATAAAATTCAGTTGTTTCTCATAATATAACACCATTAAGAAAATAAAAACCAAGACTCAGATTTGGAGAAAATATTTTCATATCTAGTACACTTAACTTTTACAAAGGACTTCTAACCTAACTTACAACTTGACTTGTAATATGCAAACATACATAATATGCAATAATATTGTTTATTATACTGCTTTAGCATATTACTATATAAAAATATTTTATAGTATATAGTGCATGACATAATACATAGAATTGATACATAAAATATAAAATCTCATATATATGGTTTATATTTTATTATTGATATATAGATCAAATCAACTCAACACATATTATATTAAATGTTATTGACTATATTACAGATTATATAATATAAAATTTGCTGTATGTAAATCTACATGTAGTTATATATAAATATATACTTATATTTAAATAGATAAGTTTATATATAAATATATAACTATACCGTATATATTCCATATTACCATAATGTCATATAAATTTCACATTGTGTTTAAAGTATTGTACTCATATTTATATATTTCTCATATAGTGTATGGCATATAAAGCTAACATATAGAATATGTGATATTCTATATAACAAAAATAAAGTGTCAAAATCCCAATTTGACTTTGGCAATGATATAAAAGAATTGAAACATATACACAGAAAATAAATTAAGAAAATAAAAAATCTACTTTGATAATTTTTTGATAAAGTGAAACTTACACTGACTTTAAGACCGTAAATCTACACCCACACAGTTACTTTTAAAAGGTAAAATTTATGTCCAGAGACATAATTTATACATTATATATGGTTATAGAAGCATTACTAATGATAGCAAAACATTAAAAGCAACTCAAACGTCTATCAACATTAGGATAAATAAAATGTAATATACTAATACAGTGCAATATTTTTCAACTATCAAAGACTGAACATGAGAAAATATGAATAAATTTTATAAACATTTGTCAAGAGAAAAAATTCAGTTGCAAAATAATACATTATTTGGTTTTATATATATGAATTTCCAGATCAGACAAAATTAATTTTTGTTGAGCTGGAAAAAGCATATGTGACCATAGTCCCAGCTACTCAGGAGGCTGAAGCAGGAGTATTACTTGAGCCAGAAGTTTGAATTCAGCCTGTATAGCATAGTGAGACTCAATCTCTCTCTAAAAGTAATGGTAATAATAATAATACTAATGGGTGGAAAAATCAGAACTATGGGATGATGGCAAAAAAGTGAAGGATGGTACAAGGGAATTTTCTGGAATGATAGAAATGTTCTTTATTTTGATTTGTATATTGTGTACATGGATGTATGCAATAGTCAGAACTCCTGAATTATTACTTAGTGTCTGTGTATTTCATTGTATGTAAATTTTACTTTAATTTTTTTTAAATGGAGGGAAAATATAGACTAAAACATTAAGAAGGCATAACACTCTATTGCAATATATGCACGTTATTCATGTTCATATTCTAACGTGTCAAAATTACTTGTAAGACATCTTTTAGTATGAATATTGATGAAACTTATGAAGTTATTCTTTATTTCTTAGTGTTACAGTGGTATTTGTGGGGAGTTCTTCAAGTGGACTTGGATTGATTTAGTTCTACCCTCTTTCTTCCTTGTATTTCTCAAGAATAATTGTAGAATGTGCTAGCAATGCAATCTTTTTAGATTGGAAGAAACTGCCTGAAAGAGTATGGGCCTTGTTCCTGTCTCTCCTAAAGAATACAACATCCTGAGTTAAGGAAGGACTATCTGGGACAGGCTAGCATTTTGTTCCACTGTCCCTTGGAAGTGATGACTTTCAAAGCTTTGCCCAGTGACTCACATACACTTAGGGAATACAGACCAGGGGGGCTAACTTTTGGTGTGCCTCACCTGTGGTGCAGGTGGGGCACATGCAGTCAAGACATGCATTTCAAGACTTCAGCTTCTTGAACCTTAGAGAGCCAGCTCAAGACTTATTTCCCTAGCTACCTATCTGTACGTAATTAATCCACTTTATGTAACTATTGCATATGAGTATGTTCTGCCTCAACAAACTCAGGTGCTGGTGACATTATAGCCCAGGAGGTGGCTGACATCATGATGATCCCTACTATCTTTCATGGCATTCTCTGTACAATCCTTCCTTCAAATTGATTATTAGTGAACCTGCTACACAGCATTGTTTTGCACATTGTTAAGGCATTATATTTAAGACCTTTTTTTAAGGCCAATTTTTTGAGGCCTAATGTACTGACATTCTTCTAGTTTATGGTGTTTAATGTTTAGGAAGGCTAAGTGTATTGGAGAAACTAAGATTGGCCATTTACAAAGAATGGATACATCGAATATATCCTACCATACTAAATAATTTTGTTTATGTTTAAATAGTTATACAATACATGTAAAAGCACTTCTTATTTGTTGTGTATATATATATATAAAGGAGCATTGTGGTTACAAATATTTAGAAGATTCAATTATTTTCAGGGAAGTTGTGATCTAGATGAAATACCAAATATGATTAAAACCAATTTCAATAATTTTATAACAATTCCTGTTGTATAATAAGTGATTTTGGTGGAGACCAAAGTATTCCAGTTGAAATCTGGGCAAAAGGGAAAGGACATACCTTGAGTGGGGGCTGGGTGAGACAGGGAGATTGGGGACTGAGAGCAAGAATGTCACAGAATGAAGAACAGTTAAAAAGAGAGAGAGAGAGAAAGTTCAAGTTCAGACTTCATACTTGACTTTAGACTAAATCTTCCCATAGAGAATCAGTTTATGGGCCAGTTCTATTTTGTTAATCCATGCATACAGTTTACTTATTATTTTGTTCAGTCTATACTACGTACTATGATTTAAAAGGGAATAATGAGACACTGGAAAAAACTCAAGAGAAGAGTAAGAATTTTTTATTATTATTTTTACTAGGGACAGTCCCAGGGTCTGAAAGTCTATGGGACAAACCCAGATTGTAAACAAATGGGGAAAATAGATATTGGAAACAAAGAAAGGAGATTAGCTATTAGTGATGAAGTCACTGTCTGACATAATATGCTTTGACTTAGCAGATGGACCCTAGCCATGACATAAACTTAAGTTCTAAGAAATATATATATATTTCTTCTAAACAGCTTTTTATGTTACATAGGGAAGCTTTAAATGGGTTACAAGTGTCCCAAGATTTCGAATCATTATGTCCATGGAACTATTCAAACCAAGGTCTTTCAGCCAGAAGCAGCTTCCTCCATGAACATCAAATCTCATCACATTTTATTTTGCTACCACATAAAAAACATTTTTTTTTCTAATCTAAGGCATAGAAAGTTCCAAAGAATTCCTGGATTACTGTAATTTTTGCTCTCTGAGTGGAAGGATTAGAGGTACTCATAATAAGTATAAGCAAGGAACAAACAAGCTCAAGTGCAGGTGTTCAGTTGCATTCTACCTTGATCATGAAGGTTATTTCAAATTTGGTTACTGGAAGTTTATGTAAATACTTCTTCATTCATTTCTAATTTTTAATCTCGTGCCAGTATTTAAGCTATTTTCCCCAGGAAAAATATATTAATATATATATTATATTGATAATTGAGTAAATATGTAGATGAACCTATAAAATATACAACATTTTATGTAAATATAAATTTATATAAGTGTAGGCAAGCAACAAACAAACTCAAGTGCTGGTGTTCAGTTGTACTTTACCTTAGTCATAAGGGTCAAGTCAAATTATTTAAGTGTGGACAAGGAACATTTCTATATTGATTACTAAGTGTGCCAGTTCCCTGTATCTCAGTGAAGCATAGTCAAGCAAACAAACAGCAGAGCTAAAAATTCCTAATAACAGTTTTTAATGAACTGTTCTTATATAAAAGCACTGTACAAAGGATATTTTAAACATTTGAATGTATTTTTATATTTCTTTGTTACATTTCTCTTTTTTGTCTGTATTATAACTTTTTTTTATTAAAAAGATGCAGGGTATAATTCAGGGTTAGGTATACAAACATTGATTATGCAGGTACCCTTGTTGATGAGGTATGCTCCTCCCTCCCCTAGCTGTTTCCCTCAACTGCCAATCCCACTCCCCCTCCCCTGACAGTTTCTCATTACTGCCAAAGGCTTTCTTATAGTATTATAATTGTTCAAGGTCCACTTATGAGTGAGAGTTTTTAAGTAAAAACAATGGGAGGTACTGTTTATTGGTTGACTGACCCCTTGGACAACTGCCTTCTCCAAATTTAGCTTCCAATCATTGATTGGTCTAAGTTTACTCAAATAATTCTGTCCTAGTCAATAAAATATAAATAGCCTTCATTGAGTAAGACTTCAAGGAAAGCTTATTATGGGACACACAGACTTGTAAATACATTGCGTCTTTTGTCTCTGTTCTTCTTTTGGATTAGAATGTCCTAATTGCTGTTGAAGGTGAAGCGAACATCTTGCAATCCCCAGGAAAGAAAGCTCCACTTGAAAGATGAGAGAGAAATAAATTCTAAAAGATGCCCTTGTCTCTGATAGCACTAAGGTTGTTGTACTAGCCCAGGATTATTTCAAACTTCTAGATATGTAGAGGATAAAAACAACTATCTGTGTAATTCAATTTATCAGGCTGGTAAATATACAATTCTTCTGACTGAAGAGAGTTTTAAAGGCCCCTGTTATAGGTTCAATTTATAGTATTTATATATGTATATTTTTAAGTTACTCTATTTGCTCACTCTACTGGCTTGTTTTAGAAGATAAGATTGATAGTCTTCTTAATAATCAGCGGGGACATTAAGGTGAAAAGGTTTTCATTGCCTGCTTCATCTTCCACATCACTTGGCGCACTTCAGGTCGGAGAGGAACAAAGGAAAAAATATCTTCATAGCCTATTTTTCCCTTTATAGATTTTCTTAGAAGGCTTACTCTGTGAAGTCAACACACATCTCACTGGCCAGAAGAGAATTACTTGAGTACCCTTACAACGGAGGTTACGTATTTGGACACTGTCACAGTCTGGAAAGATAGCAGTAATCATCAGTGAGACAACCGTTGTTCAACTTTTCCATGTGGTGCTATGTCTATAAATGTGTGCATGGGTAAGTCTGAGAAATTAAGACAAGGTCTCTAGTAAAAACAAATCTATGACCACTTTTTCTAATTCTAACTGGTCCCCCAGAGATAATTTCAAATTACTTTATTTTACAAATCTTGCTAACAATAAATGTCAGGGTACAAATATTAGACAAGGAAAATGGACATTAAAATAGCAAGGTTATTGAAACCAGAAAACAAACCGAGGATTGTAAAAGAACAATTTGGTGCACAAATAATGTTTTTGTTAAAAGTAATATAATGTTTTCCTACTTATCAAAAGAGGTAAAATGTCATAGAAACATATTTTTTAAAAGTTATAATGTTATATGATACAGATTCCTAAACATTTGTTTACATTTTTATACTTTATAGATTCATCTACATATTTATTGCATTCATAGGTATACTTTAAAAGATATAAAAAATACATGCTCTTAGCTCATAAATTCTGAAGCATGTTGTAGTTTAATGGGTGAAGTAATCTTTTGCATGCAATTATCTGTATTCTATATTTCCACTCTAGAAAAGGAGTCGGGTACTAATACTGGTATCTTAACAAGTCCGTAAAATCACACAGTCTATATTGACAAGACCTTTAAGAATCAGGACCAAAACACATAGTTCTCAAAGACTGAAAGCGGGGAAAAAAGAAGCTTCTTACCCTTGCAAAGAAGTGCCAGGCTGCAGCGAGCTTTGTAGAGGAAGCAGCACAAGCAAACGCAAAAGAAACTTAGGACATGAGAGGGTGACAAGGTCAAATTCAACACATTCATCACTGAGGAAGGCTCTCAAAATATAATTACTTGAGCAAAATCCAAACTACTCTTCTAGATTTTAACACCATGGTATAGATAATTTATTATTTATTTATTGTTGTCATTTTTATCAACATTTCTTGTGAAAATGTCCTGAAATTATCTGGGGGGTTTTGTTTGTTTGTTTTTGTTTGTTTTTAAACTCACCTCGTATACTAAAGTCTCCTTTGGGAGGTTCTGAAGAAGGCTTGACTGCCATCTGACACACTAGAACCTAGTGACAATTGGTCCTGCGATTGTTAAAGTTGTGCTGCTATATCAGAGAAAACTACAGAATGTGAAAGAGATCTGCTGTAAAGCATTCACCTTTTCTTTTCTCCTCTGTCTTCCTCCTCCTCCATACACACATGTATATCTGAGTAGACTAGAATTTTTATTTAAAAAAAGTTATTGGCACATAAAATATTGAGTAAAATACATAAAGTGAACTAATGTTTATGGCAGTCACTAATGTGTAACTAGGCTTACAACTATGTAATTCCCACACGGATCTAGCACTCCAGTGATGCCCTTGCTTTTTATTCCATTGTATAACCTCTTCCTCAGAAGCAGCTACTGTTCTAATAACCGATAATATTATTTAAGATTGCTGTTTTTCAACACCATGGAAATACAATCTACAGTATATACTCATTTGTGTCCAGCATTTTGTTTAATCCAACATAATACCCAAAAGTTTCTTTCATATCATGTGTTTTGACATTTCTTTTTTATTGATTTTGTAGATCAGCTCACTCTGCCATTACTGCTGTTCTCATGCTATGACATAGAGGCATACATCCAGATAACTTATAAGTTACAATATCAGAATTAAAAGCACAGGAGGAATTTTCTTTTCAGTAGTTATTGTAAAAATTGCTACTACTTTAGGCAAAATTTTGAGTTAATGTACAGTTTGACTTCTTTTCAGCCCATTCTACTTAAATATATCAAAATTAGCTCTAATAATTTGAACATTAAAAATTTGCACACTCCCTTTTAATAAAGTATAAATTAGGACCAATGGGTTAATTTCTTTCCACCAGCAAGGTGCTTGCAGAAATTCACATTATTTAGACTATTTGTTTATTCTTTCAAAAATATACATTGAGTCTAACAAGTGCTACGAGTTATATTCAGTACAGGTTATGAAATGATAAAAAAAATATCAACTGTAGTAAGATATTTCAAGGTTGCACATTTTTCTCCTTGGCCCACAGGTATTATAAAACCTGACAGCACAATGTGAAAAGTGTTAAGACAGAAGTATACATTTGGTGCTACAAAGGCAGTGAGGACAGGTAATTAAATGTTCTGCAGTTGAAAAGGAGAGACAAGGGTGGTGAGTGGTACCCTTAAATAATGCTTAACGGAAGTAATGAAAGTAAACTTGACTTTTAATGGGCCCAAACTACTTCAAGTTTATGACTTTATAATAATGTGTTACCAACAACAACAAAAAATTTAAATCCATGGCATTTGCATTCATATAAACACAAAGAAGAAATATTCAAATATATACGAATTAGAAAATATTGAAAGTGAGTTGAAATCACTTTTTTTCCAGCAGTTACAATGTTATGGAGTTCATTAATAAGAGTTTTGAGTAGAACTCAAGTTTATTAAAAGTTAGATTAAGGGTATTGTCTTTTAGCAGGTATTTGTACCTTTCTTTTTATAACCACCACATATTATTGTCAACAATACTATCAAATCATTTGAAATAGCTGGGTTTAAACAATAGCACACTAAGGCACTCACACTGAAATATTCCCTGCATTACCTCTTTATTGCAATTGATTCCTTAGTATGCACCAGTTCCTTGTTTTGCTATATCAGAGATAAGAGCAGCATTAGTTGAAGAGAAATCTGTGACAAAAAGTCTATTGATATTTTTAGTTGACTTTAGTATTTTTCTGATAGAAACTGCTTTCTTTACAGAATATGTAATTTCAACTATTTTTTTGCTTCCTTTTTTGAATTTCAATTTTTAATAGTTCAGGGGCTACAAATGCCTGTTGGTTCATGGACATATTGCATACTGGTGAGGACTGTATTTTCTTTAGTTAAACAATGCTATAATAACCGGGCTCGGTGGCTCAGCCTGTAATCCCGTGCCTTTGGGAGGCTGAGGTGAGTGGATTGCCTGAGCCCATGGGTTCGAGACCCACCTGGGCAACTTGGCGAGACCTCATCTCTACAATAAATCAAAAATCAGCCGGGCGTGGTAGTGTGCGCCTGTAGTTCCAGCTACTTGGAAGGCTGAGGCTGAAGGATCACTGGAGCCCAGCAGGTCGAGGCTGCGATGGCCGGGAGTGCACTCCAGTCTGGGTGACAGAGTGAGACTCCAACTCAAAAAAAAAAATGATATAATAATTGAGATTTAAAATGTATGGACTTTTTTTAGACAACACTAAAAACATTAAGTCATGTGCAAATTAATTAATAAAGAGCTCACAGTTCTCTATAAAAAATTTGATACTGATCAAACACAAATTTATTATTAAAGATTTTAATAAAATACCAACCAGGAAAAATAAAAAAGCAAACAAACTGGTATCTGCTAACAGGCAGCTTTGATTGAAATAAATTTAGGATTAACATTACTTAACTTTCTATTCAAATTCTCTTATAGTATAAAATAGGTTTATGGGCTTATTGATTTTGATATTTGAAAAGTGCTTACTATAGTCTTTCTATTATTAAGACAAGTAAGAAAAGAAACTTGGTTAGACCAGAGGGGATGTTAAAAATAATGGCTGGGGAAGTTTTATTTTTGACTGCTTTTATAAAATATTTTCCCACAAATAAATACAATGAAGGGATCACAGAGTTACAACACTCAGATCCTTCAATTGCCAGTCTTCATCAGAGTTGCCCTGGGCTTCTCAAGAGAAAGTTACACATCAAAGGAAAGGTGATGAAGTTCTCATCAAACAGTTAAAAAACCCTGCAACACTCCTTGACTTTCCTTTCTCAGACGGTTTAGAAGTGATTGAAATAGGTAACATTCTGTCAATAGAGTGTTATGTGAAAGGAATTGCTAAAGAAAACCTGACTGCAGCAAGCAATTTCCCTACTTAACTTCCATTGTAACTTTGTATACATGTGTTCAAGTAGCATTTACTGAATAATGAACATATTTAATAGACCAGGTTATCTGAGTTTTAATTTAAAAATTATGGTAGTTTGCATTGAAAAGAGTTTCCTGAAACCAAAATTTCTGATTCTTTAAAAATATATAATTTAATAAGGTTCAGGTTATTATTATAAATTATTTTGCCTTCAAGTTTTCAGTATTAAAAAAAGAAACAAATGTTTTATAACTTCAAATTTAGTTTATATGTTTTCAAAAGGCTGAATAATAATGTATATTACATGGTTGACTGGTTATTTTATTCAAATACTTAAGATAACTACATTATAATTGTTTATAACTCACACCTGCATTAGTGTAGGTTTGAATAGTTTTTCTCTTCTGTGAAGAGAGGTGCCAGTAAGCTGCTGATTTGATTATGACAGAAATATGCTTGAGAATAAATTACTACTATTCTAATGAAAAATATTTTATTTTCTTCTCAAAATCTAACTAATTAGCAATTTCTAGGATAGGAATATTCTTGCTCTTGAGTTTGGAATGTAAGATTTAATATCTGTGGCTCTTTCTATATTAGGAGAAACTTAAAACTTTTATTTAATTACAAATGCTCATTTTTTAAAATTCCTGAAACTAATAACAGCACTATCTTTATGGGTTAAATTAGAGGAAAAAACAGCTTATAATTCACATCCTTACAATATATTTTTTCAAACATATTAGTGGTTTTTTTAGTAGTATATTCAATGCTATATCATTCCATTTAAAGAAAAAACCTCTTTTAATATATTGGCTTTAGATTAAGATACTCTATACACTTGGCTTATAACATAGAAGTAAGATTGTATTCAGAATTATCTGGAATTGAATAACCAATATACCATTATATTCACTGCTGGCCTGAGTGTTCTCCCAGAAAGAAGTGCCTCTTTGAAAAATATATTTTCATTTTAACAAGCCCACATTTTTTTACTTAAGAGAATTATAAAATCTAGGCATACTAATTTTACTCATGTGGAAATATAGGAATAGATAAATGAAGACTCAAAATCTAATTTCTGATATCAATAGGAGTTTAAAAGGTAAAAATAATTGCACATCTTTAATAATTTTAAGAAAATGATATATCAATAAATAATGCATTCAATTCTCTTAGCCAGCCTCCAATGCCCTTGCAAGCTTTCTACCTAGGAAGCCAAAGGAAGAAAAGTATACTTCCATCGGCTCAAGAGATTTACTTGGCTGCTACCAAGACTTAGTTCTAGGCTATGTTGGCAGCTAATAAAACAATTCTTTCTGTACATTGAACTTCAATGTATTTCTTGGGCCTGGCATTGCTTGTCAATGGTTATTTGAGTAACTTTTATGTTGAGAGCAAAAGCAGCTGAATATTAGGTAAAGCCAAAGACAGTCCTTCAAGAAAACTGTACAGAATGTTTTTCAAAAATCACTGCCAATAGTGCTCCCTTTTAGTGCTATTTATATTCACTTTGTTTTCCTGTTCTATTTCTAATTATTAGGTAATCCTTCTTAATTTATTTTTCTCTTCTTTACATAGTTTTTCTTTTCTGATCAGTGTCTTTTATCTTGACTTTTTTTTCCTCGTCTATACCAGGCTTTCTGCAATAATCTTAGTTCTTGATTATTGATAACAATACTTGCAGATAGTTTTGAATTTTCATGTCTCCAATCATGGCTTTCTTTGTAAATTATCTTTAGGTTTACTGAATACCACTGGTATTACATAAATCTCCCATACAACCTCAAACTTCAGAATAGTGTTTATTCTGTAGTTAATGATCAACCAGTGCATTGGTGAAAATTCTCTGAAAACAATGTCACCTGAAGTATGCAGATTAATATATTAGGTACCTGCTGCATAATGTCTCACTTCTTGTTTTACTGATATCTTCACTAGAACACTGACTTTCACTCCCTTTTATACTAACAGATTCTAATCCTCATCATGCTCTATAAATACCATATATATATGAGCTATCATAAGCAACTCCCTTTAATCCTTTGTCAGTTTTCTGAATGTTCATATTCTTTCTCCAAATAAGTGAGTTTCTGATGAAGATGCCACCTCCTCTGAAATTAAGTAGATTTTTTTTTTCTAATTTGTGTAATTCAAATCTTAGTGGTAATATATAGGGCTCACAATGTTCTCCATTACTACTTTCAAATCATTTTATTTAAAACTTACCCTTTAAAACTCCCAAATCATTTGACATTGATGTAATCTTTGACATTGATGTCAAATGATTATATCATCCAATATTTTCCCATGCAGTTATCATTGACTTCTTGGTTACTCTCCTCATTTGTTTTTAATCAAGTCCTCCTTCTATTATTAATCTTGGCGATAATACCATCATTCCAGTGAAAGATTTATCCAAGAACTTTATAGTTTCCTTCTCAGTTTCTTAAAATTGTAGAATTTAATAACATGTCTCCAAGTAACCTCAGCCAATAACTCTCTCGATCATCCTTATTGTCAGTAATAGTATATGTAGCAAGTCCAATCCTTGAAGTTATTGTAAGTTCTCTGACTATAATAAGGCTGCCCTCAAAATTTTATAATCTCTTCCAAACCATCAAATCATTAATACAATCTCTTTAAGAAAATCAATTTTTTCCATGTTTCCTTAAGGAAAAACACGAGTACAATTTAAAACGTAAAAAAAAAAAGCTACTTCTACTTCTTTATACTTCGACTTGGAGCAATTTAGATTCATTTGACTATCATGATTTTTCTCTCTCATTAATCATAATGTTATGAATCATGTTTTTATTTCTATTTTAGGTATGATATACAATTACTGTTATGGAAGGTGAGATTTTAACACTAATGATTTCTCAACACACAATGCTAATATCCAACACAACCAAAATTATATTTTTTGGTAAATTGTTATTCAGTGTTAACATTCTATAAGTGTGTAAAATTATGCAAATATTCAGAGGTCAGTAATAGAGTGTATAATTTACATAACAATGTAGGTAAAATCCTCTCTTCTCCAACATTGTTTTCCTTCTTAATTTATTTTAATTTATTTTTATTTTTTTTGAGTTGGAGTCTCACTCTGTCACCCAGACTGGAGTGCAGTGGCCACTCCCGGTCACCGCAGCCTCTACTTGCTGGGCTCCAGCGATCCTTCCGCCTCAGCCTTCCAGGTAGCTGGAGCTACAGGCGCGCTACCATACCAGGCTCATTTTTTGATTTATTGTAGAGATGAGGTCTCGCCAAGTTGCCCAGGCGGATCATGAACGCGTGGACTCAGGCAATCCACTCACCTCAGCCTCCCAAAGGCGCGGGATTACAGGCTGAGCCACTGAGCCGGCTCCTTCTTAATTTAATTCATGTTTATTGTCTCCCTTGAAGCTAGATTTGGTCATGTGTCTCAAATCTGACCAATGAAACTCAGTAAATGGTAGCAAGCAACCTTGTAGAAATGCAGTTTAATGAAAGATGATGTGGGCATCCTGTCTCAGGGAGTATGAAAACAGTGGCCTATACGGGCAGCCAGCAGACACATGAAAAAGTGCTCAGCCTCACTCATCATCAGAGAAATGCAAATCAAAACCACTTTGAGATACCACCTAACCCCTGTAAGAATAGTCATCATTAATAAAACAAACAACAACAGATACTAGTGAGGTTGTGGAGAAAAAGGAGCACTTTTACATTGCTGGTGGGAATGCAGACTGGTACAACCTCTTTGGAAGACAGTGTGGTGATTTCTGAAGGAACTAGAAATTGACCTTCCATATGACCCAGCAATTCCCCTATTGAGAATATACCCGGAGGAACTCAAATCATTCTACAAAAAAGATATCTACACATGTATGTTTGTAGCAGCTCTATTCACAATAGCAAAAACATGGAACTAACCATGCTGCCCATTGAAGCTGGACTGGATAAAAAATGAATACATTGTGTGTATTCCATATACACAATGGAATATTATGCAGCCATAAAGAAGAACAAATATATGGACTCTGCAGCAAATTGGATGGATTTGCAGTCGATCATACTCAGTGATTTATCACAGAAACAAAGAACTGAGTTCCATATGTTCTCACTCAAAGGTGACCTTGAACAATTATAATGCTATGAGAAAGCGATAGGCAATAGTGGAAAACTGTCAGGGGAAGGGGCCTGGGACTAGCAGTTGATGGAAACTGCTAGGGGAGGGAGGGGCATACCTCATCAACAAGGGTACCTGCATGATCAATGTTTATACATAAACTTTAATTGTACCCCACATCTTTACAATAAAAAAAAAAAATAGTGGTCCAACATCGAACAGCTGATTTTTGGTTTTGTCCTGTTTTGCCACTATTTCTTCGATAAGTGTCTTACGTTATTATTATTTTTCTCTCTCTCTTTTACTTTGATTTCACCAAATTGCACAGGAATTCTTATCTAAGAGTTTTGGTGCTCTAAATTTAGTCCCTTTTCCTCCTTTAAAAAAAATTGTAGTTACTATTTTCCTACTTTTGTTTTGTTTTGGAAAATTTTCTCCACCTTCTCTCTCTTATGCTTCTGTCTTACTTGATGGTAGTGACACTAACTGAGAAGATCTAGAAATATATAGAAAATGGGCAGTTAGGGTTGAGAGAACAAGAACGGAGTGTTTATCAAACTCTTTCCAAAAGGAAATTTCCCTGATACATGTCCATATATAATCCTTTAGAATTTACCAATTGAAGTAGAGACTATTTGTCAAAAACAGACGAATTCATATTGCAACCACAAGTAAGCTATCAGATATTTAATGAATATATAAGAAGAGTTTTTTTAAAATCTCTCTAATTCTTTAGCTCCTTTTCTGTGTGACAATAATTATTATAATCATTAAATAAACATTTGAAATGATAAAGTAAGGCATTACATAGAAAAGTATTAGTATGGTGTCTAGCACATAAAAAGTGATACAATCTCTATTTTTAATAGTAATATAATTTATTATTGTTCTTGTTAATAAATCAGTATTATAATTTTAATTTTAGATATGCCTTTAATTCTTAAACAGTACTGATAATTTGAATATTTAGGGCCAAGAGTAAGGTACAGTTATCAATCTAATGTACAATAATACCTGCATTTTGTTTTAGACATTTCTTTGATTTCTCATTTTGAATGAGTTTCTCTGAGCTGAACTGTCTTTACATATTCTACTCAATTTGAGTTTTTAGAACTGTAAAGTTGAAGCTAAGATGGACTAAGATTTTTCAGAAGACTTATTTATTTTAATTGCAGCACTAATGATATTATAGTCTCCTAAAGAACTCTAGAATACAAGGAACCAAGATTCATTAGTTCCACTAAGAGTTAAAAAAAAATTCTCCTCAAATATACTACTACTATTGTTCAGTAATCTTATACATAATTATAGCATGGAAGAATGAGAACTTCAGTGAACTTTCTCTCTAAAATAATATAAATAAGAGCAAACTGAAACCAATTAATTCAGAACTATAGTAATTAGAGTTACAGGACTAACTATCCTGGATAAATTATTGAATATCAATAAGGCAAGTATGTCTGTGATGCTTTCACTTGAGGCTATGTCTGTTACATTTTTCCTACCAGATAAACCTTAGCAGCATAGTAGCAAAAAAGGTGGTAGTATTGTGACAATGTAGAGATTTAACCTCTTTTGGAGTTCCCTTCAAAGCATCACAACCAGAACACAGTCAATATTTCATTTAAATTTAAATTTTGCTACAAAATCTTTATTCTAAGACTGTGATAATTTTTTTTAATTTAACTAAGACAGCTGAGTTGAGCCACACATTGGAAGATAAGAATAGGTCATTCAACATTAATAGTGGAATATTTCAATAACCCACTTTTAATAATAGATGAAATAACTAGGTGGAAAATTAACAAGAAAATAGAAGACTTGAACAACATTATAAAGTCACTACACCTAACACACTTATAAAACCAAACACCCTACAAAAGCAAAGTATACATTCTTCTCAAGTGCACATAAAACATTCTCTAAAATAAACTGTATACTAGACTATAAACTAAGTCTTTGTAAATTTAAAAGGTTAGCAAAAAACACAAAACTTACTACCAACTGTAATATCCAAGACACAGTGATACTGACATGAGAATAAACATACAGATTAATAGAACAAGATTGAGCTTCCAGAAATAAACTCTTATATTTACAGTTGATATTCAACAAGAATACCAAAAGAGTTCAATGAAGGAAAAAGTTTTTTCATAGATAGTAATACTATTTTCATACCCGATGAAAGAACAACTGAACATCTAATGCACAAGAACAAATTTGAACCTCTACCTCACACCAAACACAAAAATTGTATACCTTTGGGTATATACCTTTACATATATACCTTTGAGTTACATAAACCTAAACCTAAGTGTTAAAATGATAAAATCCATATAATAAATCATATAATTAAATCTTCATGACTATAGGCTAGGCAATTATCTCTTAAATATCACACTAAAAGCACAACTGGAAATATAATTTAAAAGAATTTGGACTTAAACAGAATTAAAAGTGCTTATCAAAGAGCATCATCAAGAAAGTGAAAATAGTGACAAAATGAGAGAATCTATTTTTAAGTCATAGATTTTACCAAATTCTTGTGTCTAGAATCTTAGAACTTAACAATAAGAAACAAGTAACCAAATAAATAAAGGATTTAAATAGATGCTAAAAAGGAAGGAAGGAAGGAAGGAAGGAAGGAAGGAAGGAAGGAAGGAAGGAAGGAAGGAAGGAAGGAAGGAAGGGTCAATAAATACATAAATAATGCTCAACATCATTAGCCTTTAGGAAAATGAAAATCAAAACCACAATGAGATAGCACATCACTTACAATAGGATGTTCAAAATAAAAGAGATAGACAATAAGAAGTATGGTGAAGATATAACTATAACAATACTGGTACCCTCATACATTGCCAGTAGAAGAATAAAATGGTACAGCCACTTTCAAAAACTCTTTGACAGTTCCTCAAAAAACGTAAACATGATATTATCATATGACCAAAAATTCTACTCCTGGGTGTAAACCCAAAAGAAATGCAAAACCAAGTCCACAAAACATCTTGCAAATAAATGTTCATACCAACATTATTCATAGCCAAAATGTGAAAACAAGTAAAATGTCTATTACATGTTAATAAATAGACATCACATATTATATCCCTGCTATGGAATATCATTTGGCAGTAAAAAGGATGAAGTATTAATACATATTACCATATATATGAACCTTAAAAACATCAAGCTAAGCAAAAGAAGCAAGTCATAAAGATGATATGTTGAATAATTCTATTCCATGTATGTAAAATACCAGTTTCAGTAATTCCAGAGACAGAAAAGTTAGTGGATACCAGGAGAGCTGAGACTGCAAGTGGGGGGTCTGGGTGAAAAAATGCAGGGCATGAAATCAGAAGAGGATATGACTTCTAATGTGTATAAGGCTTTATCATTGTGATATTATAAACTTAGATTGGGATGATTGCTGCGAACTCTTTGAAGATGCTAAAAATTATTGAACTGTACATTTAAAATTGGTGCCTTCCATGGTATTTGTGATATGACAATAAAGTTGCAAAAAAAGGTATTTGTTAAGTAACTAATTTGGCATGCTGTTGCATCCATTTAGCAACTATAAAATTAAAAGAGATAGCTTCTCTCTTGAAGAATAGCAATGGAGTAAAAGACAACTTGAACACTGTCATAGCTTCACAAGATTATATATAATTTATTTGAAAACTTTTAATCTCCTTCTGTCTTTAAAACTGCTTTTCAATTTTTTATACCTAGGACAACATCTGATGCATTGTAGGAGTTTCATACATTGTTCTGATGGAAGATTATATTAATTGGTTTGAAGAATAATTTATTTCACCTTACATTATTAATGCAAATGTTGAACTTGGCATTTTAATGGATTTCCATACATTCATTTAATTTACAGTATGCTTATTCTTTTTTTATTTGACTTTATTTCTGCTTAGGCTACTATTATATTTGACTGCAAACAATTATTGCTATTGGGCCTTGCTTTATTACTGGTAATACTTATTAAACATAAAAAGCATAGATAGATAGATCGATAGATAGATAGATAGATAGATAGATAGATAGATAGATAGATAGATAGATAGTTGGCACAACAAAGAAACCAACTTAAAAATAATGGTTGTATCATGCATCTATCAATTTAGATTAGTTGGAAAATAACATTTTTCACATAAGTATGTGCTTTTAATATGCATTAGACCTTAGGAATATTTGTTTCTGACTAAATATGAATAAACAATTTCTAAAACTTTTGTACATGCTTAATTTTTGCAGTATATGGGGCAGATTGATAGTGATGCTCGGAGGATAAGGTAAAAATTATACACTTCCTGCTTTAAATGGTCTCCTAAGCTCCATCATTCATTGTTCTTCCAATCACTTCCAAAGGATAAGAATTCCAAGTTAAAGCTGCAATGTTCTCTCTCTTTCTGGTCTAAATGATTTCAGGTGAGGCTTCTGATTTGCATTCTAAGCAAGCTACAAAAAAAAAATCATAACCTTTATTTTATGAACAACTCCAAAATTTCTTACAGTTGACAGGCAATTCTGTTATCGTCTTTGGTTTAAGTGTGTGAATTGCGGGACAGAAAATGTTCTACCAGCCCATTTTCCCTTATTTCCAGTTATGTGGCTGTTCTTCAAGTACCAAGTCTGTAGAAATTATTGTTTTAGGTTAAGTAGAAGGCATTGCTTTGTTCTTTCAAATTAACATGAAAAAAAATACTTCCCATAAGGCATATTAAAAAATAGCAAAAGATTGCAGTGATTTCTAAAGTATAAAATGATGGTAGTATTGGGTATTTTTTTGGGCTAATATCTAAATGCTTGTGAGGATAATGAAATGTTTTCCAAGAAATCTGAATAAACAGAATGCAGGAATCCAAAAATAATAAAAATAATATATATAAATCACATATTCTGATAAAAATAGATACAGAATAATAATCAGATATTTTCTTAAAAATTCACAATAATGCTTAAAGGATAAGTTAAGTTCTTAAACCTCAAAGTTGTAATTACTGATAATAAACTATCTTTAGAATTTTTTTTCTAAATATATGATGATTGTTTTATGACATAAGATTACTCATTTTTAAAAAATATTTTTTGAGGTGATTTACTTTACCTTCCAATCATACTTGATGAAAAAATTTTGATAAAATTGACTCAAGAAAATAAAACTAGAGGTATTTAGGTTCATGGGAATATTCAAGTTTATGCAATTAAGGTTTTTTCTTAAGTGTAAAGTTCTTTTTGTTTAATTTCTGAATTAAAATGATTTGTTTTGAACACAGTAACTATTCCAAGGAATATCTGTTTACACCTTTACAACCAGTTATATTTTTTCTGTGATTAAAATATTTTGCTTAAGCAGAACTACATCCACTGTTAAATATGAGAAAGAAGTAGATATCTCTAAGAATAAAGTGCTTTTATCTTTTCTTATTTGAATGTATAACAATTGAATTATGGCTCTATAAACTAATTTACTGTTAGTCCTGTATTCAGGAGAAAGGACAGCTTTAGCGTATTCCACAATTAGGAAGAAAATTCAAGATTAGTGCAAATATTTTCATTGTACTTGAAAAAGTATGTTAAACATGGACTATATTCTCTACAGAATGCTGTAACTCTCATTAATTGGCACACAGAGATTGATGCCAAAACTTGAGAAATTAGATTAGTCCTTGGAATTTGTCAACAAATTTATAATAATGTTGGTATTATAGATAATTCCTCCCCATTTTATGCTTTAATATATGTTTTTGTGATATTAGATTCATAAAACATAAAGAAAAGTAAATAGTCTTTCTTTTGTATTTATGACAAAACTAATTTGATTCCAATCTCATTTAGATAGGCACATGTAACTGTTTTAAGAGATTTCTATTTTTCCAAAGGGACTGACATTTGTCTTTTCACCTACAAAATAAGCTTATTGTCATTACCAACTTTTAGGGTTCATTCAAGTTCTTAACTTTTCTTATGATATACTAAATTTTTCTGCAATTTAAATTAATTTTAAATTTTAAATATTCTAAAAATTATTTTTGTCTTGTTATTGGTAAAGATGAAGAATGGTTGTCAAATTTTTTTTCTCTAAAATATATATTTATACCCTGAAAAGGGCTTTGTGAGATTATCATCTCTCTCCATTTATGAATAAGGTGTGGGATAATATTGAAGGTCAACTGGTAAATTCATGGTAAGTCTGGGACCAAGGAGTGGTATTTTGAAGAGCCTTAGAATATTATTTGGTCAAACCAGAGCTCTTTTCTTTTCAGCCTAAAGAATTTCTTTAAAGCACGATTTTGCTTAAAGATAATCTGTAGAACCTCTGTACAAACAAAAAATAAGTTGGAATTTAGCTAAACTTCTTCAATTGTGAAAGAAAGCTTACTTACTTATAATTTGCTACCTTTCTCTATTAGCATCTAATAGAGAGTACCATTAAATATATTCTAATGAACACTTCTGGAATAAAGTGCTTCTTGATATTTTAGTTTATATATTTAAAGTTTATTGAAACAGTCACTATAAAATAAGTTAGCAAAACATTTTTGAATTATGGCTGTACTTGGGGATGGTAACAGGGGAAAATATTAATTTTAAGAAATTTCTTTTTATGTAAAAAATGAGAATTTAATTGTCTTATCCTTGATAAAAATCTTAACTACTGTCATTTAGATAAAATTTATGGAATTAAACAGAAAAAAATGAATGCATTCTTAATAAATGGATAATTATGTACCTTGTATTTATACTAGATTAAAATAGTGTATAAATAGCCACAAAACTACTAGGAAGATATATTTTTCCTTATACTAAAACATATGTATTAAATCTGATTAATTAACATCTCTTATTAGAAATTTATTTTAATGCTGTGTACACTACAGTATTTTAAAATAAATTTTCATTCAGAATTCATCCTTTTTTTCATAATTACTGATGATTTGTCACATCGTGTACAGTTGAGCTGATTTGTCTGCAAGTGTTATACTCACAGCATTGATACCTGATATTTCCAGGAGTCAGTAAGTGTGAACCATAAAAATAATTGCTCATATAGATTTTATTAAAATAAAGCAATAAAAATGCTAAAGTATGTTGCATTTTTTTTCAATAAAATAATACTAGGTTTAATCTTGCAAACCTACTGCTATACATCTATAAAAGTAATCATAGATTAAATGGATAAATAATGATGCTTTGCTACAAATAAAGAATAGTTTTAACTTTTTTGTTTTTTAGCATATGTCTTTCAGATCTTGTGTGTGTGTGTGTGTGTGTGTGTGTACTTCTCTCTCCCCTTACACACACACAAACACATATACACACATATACACATACATATGCATATATGATTTATAATATTCTTAAGTGCCCTGCTAGTAAGGTTTTCTTCCATGCCATGAGTCTTATAGAAGAAACCAATCTGAACTGTGGCAACCCTTATTTCCACTGGGAATTTTATTTTTAGTTTTTCACTCTCCATCCATCTGCCTTTGAGCAATTTTCTGTGCTTCAAGCATGAGCAAGCAATATTAATCCAATTTCTAGTTTCTGTGAAGCACATTATGTTAGATCATATGCACTTCAGTGGTTCATCTTAGAAACTTTGTATTTACTTAACTGTTTCACTATCAACCTTTATCAACAAAAGTAACAAAGAAGTATATAAAACTAGATTAATTTTGATTTCCATCTTACAAATGAGTCTAATGATTCAAGAAAAATTGAATCAGATGATGTAGTAAAATACTATTTGACTCAGAGCAAAATTACACATTGATAAGCAAATATCAATAAACTATAAAAGATAGCTTGTTGTTCGAATGCTCAGAAGCTTTAATTATGTTTTAGGGAGAATATGAAAAAGTCTCCAATTTTAATAAGATACCATCTTATATAAACTCATTATGGCTTATAAATATATTTTCTACCTTTTGAGTCTTTTTAAAATATTACAAATACAATATATTCAATATATTCACCCAGTGTGTAAAATCTTAGAAATTGGGTAACATGAACTTAAAAATTGCATAACTTTTAGATGAAAAATGGAAACATTGTATAATTTATTCTTTATTCTTTTCCAAATACATATACTGTTCACCAAAGAAAAACAGATGTATTACATATGCGTGCAAACCTTTGAATAAATATTGATAATTTGATAAGCATTAGATTGTATTAAGGAGCAATTTAAAATAAATGAACATTTCAATATTATCCAAATTGTATGGGTAATTTCACAGATATTAACAAAGTTAACTGTTTTATCAAAAGGGAGTATGATTTAAGCATATGGTGTCAGTTTATCAATATATTTAGTAGTGCCACAAATAAATAGTTGGTTCTGAGAATTTCTCATTAGGAAAGATCTAGAATATATGTTGTTCAAGTTAAAGCATGATGGAGAAAATTTAATTCAATTTTGCTCATATTTTTGTAAGGTCTAAATAATAAGTACTGTAGTATTAACCATGGTAGTCATGTATCCCCCCCCACACACACAAATCACCATATGTTAATAAAAAGAAAATAAAATCTAATGCAGAAAGAACAAATAAAAAATTTCAAATCCTTTTTATGGTTAGAAACTACTTGCTTCATTGTTACAACCACCTTATTTTTCTATGTCATAAAATAGTAGGTGCCTAACGGATTTTTGTAATGTGAAATACTTAATGCCAGGGCTTAGCTCAAGTGCTGATCTTTTTCCTCAAATTGTAGGACACTTCCCAGTGCATCACCACTGTTCAATCGAAGTATTAGGATGCTGCCTGGGAAAGAGTACTTTGATCTGTTATCAGCTATTTTCACACATTGAAGCCTGTGGTGGATTAATATAAAAAATAAGTTTTCCAGAGAAAACTGTTTTTAAAGGAGAGGAAGGGGAAAGGTAGAAATGAGGACAAACTGGAAATGATGCCCTTAACTGCCAAGGTTAAGGTGTGGCCTAGAGATGTTAAATCCAGGGCATAAACACAAATAAATTTACAAGCCTTAAAAAAGAAAAAGATTACACCATCAAAAACAAGGACACGATTTGAGTTGGTCATAGCTCCAGAGGAAAATAAAATTTTAACAGATTGAAAAGATCACTCAAGAGCCACAGGTAAGTTTAAGGAAACAGAAAGTTATGATGAGACATATGAGTTGTACAGACACTAGCAATATCAAAGAACCATTCTGCTTATAAGATTGAAGGAAAAAACACAAGAAATATTTTTATAAGTCCTCAGTGAGAACCTAAATACTGAAGGAAGGGTAACTCAAACACAAGTTGTGGAGAAAAGCAGCTGCAGACAAAAATGCATCCCCAAAAGCAAAAAAAAAAAAATAGAGAATCTCTACTCATGCCTTCCAATCTATGTTGCTAATTTCCAGTTATACCTAATCATAAGCCTGGTGATAACATTCGTGGGGGTTGACCATGCGACAATGAGAGCAAAAATGAATGGGGTGTGCACACTAAATAATAATAAAAGAAGAAGAAAAAAGTATTATTATTATTATTATTATTCACCTACATTTAAATTTTTCATGAAGAAAAATATAGCTGTTCTTTTGTGGTTATCATTATTGTTGTTTTTCTTCTTTTTAGACATGCATCATATTTGCATGTATTTATGGAGAACGTGATATTTTGATAAATAATTTTGATATAGCAATGTGTTATTTTCAAATTAGGGTAGAGATATTGATCTCCTCAAATATCTATCCTTTCTTTCTGTTGGGGACATTACAAAGTCACTCTTCTAGCTATTTTGAAATACACAGTAAATTATTGCTGACCTTTGAGAATTTGATCATTATGTGCCTTGAAGCAGCTTTATTTATGTGAATATACTTGCTGTATTTTGAGCTTCTTTTACTTAGATAGTTATTTCTTTCTCAAGACTTGAAAAGTTTTGTTATTATTTATTTTTCATAATAAATTTTCCACCCTGATCTCTTTCTCTTTATCCTCTTTAACATCAATAACTCTTGAGGCTAGTTTTAGATATTTTTATGTACTTCATTATTTTTTATTCTTTATTCTTTTTCTCTCCTTTGACTGTAAATTTTCAAACGGCCTATCTTTGAGCTAACTCTTTCTTCTTCTTGATCAACTCTTCTAATAAGACACTCTATTGTATTTTTCATTTTGTCAACTGAATTTTTCATTTCTAGTATTTCTGTTTGTTGTTTAAATTATTTCAATATCTCTGTTACATATATCTGATAAAATTCAGAATTCCTTGTCTGTACTATCTTGAATTTCCTTTAACTTCCTAAAGACAACTATTTTGTATTATCTTTCTGAGAGGTTCCATATCTTCATCACTCCAGGACTAGTCACTTGAATACTATTTAGTCCATTTGGAGAGGTCATGTTTTCCTGGATGTTCTTGATGTTTGTGGACGTTTGTTGAAATCTGGACATTGAGAAGTTTGGGGTTTATTCAGGATTTGCAGTTTTTGTATTTTTTTGTACCTGTTCTTCTTGAGAGTAATTGAAAAAGAATTGACTGTTGTTACCTTAACCTGTGTTCTCTACAGCTATTACAGTACTAGAAGGCATTCAATGTACAGGTACACTGTGACTTTTGCAGATTCCTTTATATACAATCTTGGTAGACTTGGGAAAGATAAGGGAGAAGTCTCTGGGTTCCCAAGCAATGTCCCTTGCTCTCTTGGCTTTCTTTTTCCCAGGAAGAAAAAAATCTCTTTCTGTGCTGGGTTAACTGGAGTTGGTGAAGAGGTGAGTTAGGTACCCCCAATGCCACTGCAGCTGTGCTGTGCTGTGTCACTCCTGAATCCCATGTCTTCCCAGATCAGCAAAGTACTGTGGTGTGGCTCATCCAAGGACTGAGGTCACTACTGACTGAGAGTCCCTGATGTTTATACAGGACCCAGGCCCATTTTAGTCACCAGATGGTGAATCTTGTTCAGACTGTGTCACACTAGGCAGAAGCTTTCATTCTAGCCTGGAGTCTAGAAATACCATCCAGTAGCAAAGGCCTAAAATAGGGGATTTAGGATTCTTCACAATGTTTTATTTTACTGTGGCTGAGCTGACATCTAGTTGGCATCTAGTTCCTGTATTCTTATCTTTCCTTCCCCTAACTAGAAAGGTCTTTTTTCTGTGTAGCACTTCTTGGAGGTGGTGGAGGGATAATGCAGGCAGTGTCATGGTCGCTGCAATTCATGTTGCACTGAGTTGCCCTCTGATGCCAAAGCCTGTAAGAACTGTGCAGCACCAGATCATGCTCAAGGAATGCAAGTGCTATGGCTTGACTGCCACTCAAGTTTTTTCAGTACCTTAAGCCACTTTAGTCAGCAGTGGTGCAGTGGGCCAGGATTGGGTTTCTCACTTGGACAGAGGATTATTCTTTGACGTAAGACTGATCTAAATGCTTCCTTCATGGGCATCAGTGGAATGCTGCCCTGTATTGTATTTTTCTGTGACAGGGTGGCATTGAGTTCTAATTCAAAGTCCCACACTCATTTTGTTCGACATCCCACAAAGACACAGGTTCTGGCTCCCTGCTGCTCTGCCTGAATTTAGGGCAGGGGTAGTATAGGAAATGTGACATTGTCCTTCCTACCCACTTCTTTCTTTGTTATTATGTCATATATTGTTCATATAAAGGTGTTTTCCAGCATGAAGGGTTGTTCAATTTGGTATTTCTGTGGAGGGTGGAGAGCAGTTTCTAGGGGGGGGAGTTCTGTTTACTCATCTTACTCTTCCTTCTTGTGGTTACATTTTTATGAACTCATTTAATGTAACTACAAGTGGTCCAGAAAGCCCATTTTTTGGGTTGCAGAAGCAATTCTTCAGGCCAAGTAATATTGAAGCTTTGGAAGAAAGAATCACTGGGTCAATGACATTGTTGTAGTAAAATGAAATGCATCAAAATTCAGGGAATTTGCATTATCTCATTTCCTTCAACTGTATTGGTGTTGAATTTCATCTTTCTGTTATTTTATTCATTATACCCATGTGATAAAATTTATTTCATAAAACCTTTACTTATAAATAGAAATTTTGAAGAAATTAAACATTTTTTAAATTTTGATTTAATTTAAATATGATAGGAATTTTTAATATTATGACCCAGTGACTGAAAGGGGAAGAATCTAAGAAGACAAAAATAGATATTTGTTTTGTTTATTTGGTAGTGGTGCTATGTCAAAATGTTTGTCTGTATTTTTATCCTCACACTCACAAAGATCACTAGATATAAAAACAGTAGAATCATTTTTAGAAATCCGAGAGTGGAGCCAGGCTCGGTGGCTCAGCCTGTAATCCTGCGCCTTTGGGAGGCTGAGGTGAGTGGATTGCTTGAGCCTGCGGGTTCGAGACCCGCCTGGGCAATGAGACCTCATCACTACAATAAATCAAAAAATCAGCCAGGCGTGGTAGCGCATGTCTGTAATTCCGGCTACTCGGAAGGCTGAGGCGGAAGGATCGCCGGAGCCCAGCAGGTCGAGGCTGCGGTGGCCGGGAGCGGCCACTGCACTCTAGTCTAGGCGACAGAGTGAGACTCGAACTCAAAAAAAAAAAAAGAAAGAAATCCAAGAGTGAAGGAAACAGAGAGCTGACTCCTTTCAACTTCTGCCTTATTATTAATCATTTTTCATATAGTTTGTCTACTAATATATTTTAATTTAAACTAATGTTTCCTGAATCTCCTCCTTCCATGATGTTTGTCAGTAATGCATTAATCAAAAACTTACGTTGATGTTTCTTTCCCAGATTTTAAAGTTCAATTAATGGTATATTTTAAATAGTATTACATTTGAGAGTAACATATCTGAGCTCAAATCCTAATTGGCCTCCTACTCCAACTCCTCCTTCCCCATAAATAAACGTGGACACACTTTCATATTTTTGTATTTTAATTTTGGACTTGTACAATGATAGAAATACTAGTTAGTGAACAGTCACTCCCTTCTTCTAGGATTAGAGCAGATATACCAATCTATGAAGATTCTTTCTTATTGAATAGAAATGCATCCAGATTCTTTTTTTTTTTTAAATCATTTCTTTGTGGCCACAATAAATTGATAAGTGACTGCGAGAAAGTTAAAACTTACTGTTCTTCCCTGAGCTTATTTATCATTGAATTTTGGATTGAATCTTCATTTATAAATTGGAATTAAAATACCTATATTTTATGATATTTGTTTATGGTGTAAGACATGATGCGTAAAAAAATCTGACATTTTATAGGCACATAATAAATGTTAACTTTGTTCCGACTTTCTCCTTCTATCACCAACACCATCAAAAGTATTACTTACATTATCTCATTTTTTTCATATTATGTCACTAAATTATATACTTCATATTAATAAATTTAAATTAGATAAATAAATTTATCAGCGTTAATATAAAATTTAGTTCTTGACTAATTTATCATATACTTGTCTATATTAAGTTTAACAATTCAATTCTAACAATGTTGTTGTTGATGGTTCTACTGCTTTTATACAAATTTTAGCAATTTTTTCTTCTTCTACAGACAATATATAAAGATTGATTCAATAGCAAATTAAATGTCATTACTCTAGTCACATTCAAACTAGAATAACAGCATGCAGTCTTAAATAGAACACTCAGGAATTGCCTATGTTTGCATACTCTCTTCATACAATTCAGGAGTGGCCTTGGGATCTTTACATTTTGATGCTTTCATTGTCTTAAAAAATCAGAGGGGTCACAAACATTTTTGGGTCTAATTTTTCTATTGTTATCTGTTGAATTTTTATGTCTCTGTCCTTGCCTCTGTTTTTCTCTCTCATAATTGCCTATATACATGCATAGATTTTTCAGAGTAAGGCCAATAGTGTTTCCTCAAAACAGAAAAACAAAACACTTTCCTAACTGTCTCATAACTCACAAGTTCATATGCCTGCAATAGAATTAGCATGGTCTCATTGTTATGCAGTGCCATGATGTTTCTTTCCTTCATTTCCCCATCCACTTATTAAAGTATGCTATTTCATGCCTACCTGGAATAATAAATGAGCTAATGTTGAACCATATATCTTTTACAACCTGCTACCTTAATGTACTAAGACCAGGTGGAAGCTTTGAAATTACTTCTTATAAGTACTTGATTAAATTTTTAGCCAAGGGCCATTCTTCTCCCCCAATCTCTCTGTGGGGAAGAGACATTCATTTTCTTCTTCCTGTTATAAGAGCTTTTCAATGAGGAACAAGTGGTCTGTGATTTTGATTGCTGTAGAAAGAACTTACAGAATAAGGACTTAGAAGAGACTTTTGAATTTGTTAATTAGTAGGTCATTGGTGAATTGAGCTCTCAAAGCTGGTAGTTTCAGCAAATTGGTGGGAGGGAAGATAACAAAGAGTAAGTAAGAATGGAGGAAAAGGATGATATTTCAAGATATCAAATTTGAGGATGTTTAGTGTCATGACTAATGAGCCATTATTAAAGGGGAAAAAAACCAATAGCACAAACTTTTAGAAAATTATTATAAATAGAGGCAATTTGTGTAGAAGAAAACTTCTCTGGAATGGTTAAATAATTGTTCTTCTTTGCTGGAGAGTGTGTACAAAATATTTTGTATGCTGTTCTGATTGGGGGATGGACTTTGTCGTATGTTCAGATCATCATAAGGTTGATTGAGATGTCTGTCATACATTTATCATTTTACTCTTAGGCTTGGAGGAAAGGCTTCTTAAATCTCTTGAGCATACAGGAGTATAAGGAAGAGATGGGAAAATGAGAGTTTTCATAGTTCTGGCAATGTCCCAATGGCTGACAACTGAGTCTATTAAAAGTTCACCCCATGTCTCATAGAATGAGGACTTTATGTTTATCTCTTCTTCACCCTATTTCCATTCCACACACCAAGGATTTCCCATGGGAAAAACATGAAGCAAACAGGCAAGTCAAGGGAGATTTCTTTCCTTATATCAAAGATTGTAGCAACAAATCAGGCTCCTCTCTCATTCTAGTGGTTTTCCATTAGACTTGCTTCCATAAAATCTCATTCTAAGATCAACTAATGCAATCACTCTTGCCTCTAAGCATTGTGTAGTGAAGGTTGATGTGAGGCAACACACTGATCACTAGTGAATGTAGGATTCAGGGTCAGTTCACCTCAATTGGAATCCTGCTTTGTTTGCTAGGAGACCATTGTCAAATTGTATAACATACACAATTTTTATTCTTTGCTTCTATGGTTGAAGGAAATGGTGATATCTTCACTTACTCTAGAGTTTCTGTGGAAAAAAATGAGATAATTTAATGATTTACTTAGCATAACCAATGGCACTGATTAAACAATAAATTAAAATCTATTCATGTTTTCTGTCTTGTTTTGTTTTTCCTATCTTCTATTTATAATAAAAGTAATTCATATACACTGCCTTAATGTTCAGCAAAGCATAGTTTATATTTGATCATTAACTAATTGTGAATTCATAGCTCAGATCACATGTAATTCATACCCAAAAATCTCTGGGCAAATCTACAAAACAACAAGCTTCCCAAAATTAGTTATAATCTGATCAATGATGGAAAAGCATATCTGAATGTGTCTGTGTGTGTAAAGTACTGTATATGATATTTATTCTTTTGTTAGTTGCATTTCTAACAAAATGAAAATGAAAATTGCAGAAGTAACAATGAGAATAACTCAGCAGTATGATATGCTTAAGGATAAAATGCTTTTTGTTTATGTTTGTTTTCAAAACAAGATTACATGGGAAGAATATCATTTCCTGTTATAGTCTATAAAATAAGCTTACCTGGAATTGCTTCTTAAGACAACTCAGTTACATCATCAAATATGACTGAATAAAAACGTTGTGGTCTTTGTTCTCTTGGAGAATTGGAAAGCACATTACAATAAATAATCTAAAGTTTTAAAATTTGTTTAATTTTATCTAAAATTTCCCCCAAATATTGAAATTTTTGTACAACCCAATCAATATAATGCTGCTCGGTTTGAATTAGTATATCTTATTTTATCTCTGACAAAACACTGATGCATTTCTGAATATACAAAACCTATGCTCCTGCTGAAAATTTGCATGGATTAAATAGAAACTGACTGCAATAGTAAAGATAATGGAGGAAAAGACACAAGGAATAAGAGTTGTTAAACTGCTTTGCAGAGGTCAGTGGTCAGAGCAATGGGGAAAGCCAACTTGTTGGAAAGCTCCAATATTTTTAAAAACAAAATACAAATGTACTCTGACATTTTGCCTTAGAAAGTGTTTTATTTTCTGTAAAATACATTTCTATTGTACAATATTTTCACCCTTTTCCTCTAAGAAAAGGGATTGAAGGGGAACTGAAGTTATATGCTAGCTCTTATAGCTCAGACTCTCTAACTCTTAGTGGAAGTCACCATCAGAGATGTCTCCACGCTGTGCTATTACACTGCAATTTGACACTGCATTGTTGAAAAAGAAAAACAATGATATGACTGTGCTTTTTAGAAAGTTGTGCTTCCAGATAAAAATGTCTTTTGATGTTTTTTATTCCATAGTGATTGAAACATTTACAATATATATTCTAAGCAAAAAGTTGCTGGTCATAGTTTAGCACCAGTTACAACCTTGAATGCCGTATATGTATGTGGTTCATCATTACGGTTTTGGGCATGGAAAATACCTTTGAAATCACACAAAATTTAGTTGAACTTTTATTTTCCTATTAGTATTAATATTAAAGAAAGGCTATTTTGCTTTCCAAGAAAGATGAATATAGACAGTTCTCTTTCTACAAATAAGAGGAATTGATTTATATGTACCCTTATAGTATTTATTTTTTATTGATTTATTAATTATTAGTCAACTGGATTTCAAACATAAAGCATATAAGATTTCTATCTTACAGTTTAGTTAAGGAAATCAACTTTTAATCAAAATTAATTGCAGTAAAGCATGTAAAGTTCCACAGTAAAAGAATGTACCTAGTAACATATAATGTGGTAGCACAGAGGTTTCAATAATCTGTTCTCTCTAGTGTGAAAAGGGGCATAGAATTAAGTGGACTGAATTTGACCTAAGATAAGCTTCACAGAGGAAATTACTAAAATAGGGCTTGACAACTGACTAGGATTTCTACTATAGTAGGTCCTTAAAGGCAGAAAATTACAGAATTATGTGTAATATATAAAAGCTTCACAGTTATAACAATATAGAAACATAAAGTTATGATATGAAAAATCCTAATTATATAAATTAACAATAATTTATAAATTAACTAGATATGCATGAGATTTATATGACAGGTGGATAGTTCTAAGCTGACACATAGATTTAAATCTTGAAAGTTCAAGCAGGTTGTTGAAGCATTAACTCATCTGGAACAGTAAACATTAACTGCTCTGGTATAGTGATGAATCAACTGGTTTCATGAAGACAAGATATAAATTTTGATAATGCTGTGTTTGAGTTGCTTGTGATCCACTGGATAAATTAGATACATTGGTTTGACTCTCAAGAGAAAGGCATGGCCTATAGTAAACCAGTTAAGAGAGAATGTCTACTTTTTAATGAAAAAGATTATAACTATTTTAAAGAAGGCACTTTGGTTGTAGAAAAATATTTTGTGAACAAAGGAGAGAGTTTCCCTAGTTCCTTGAAAGAAGGCAGTCTACTGAATGAAGAAAAAAAATTATATGCATTGTACATTACATTCTTCTAGGTTATCCATTTTGAATCTTTTGTCCTATATCAGGTATTCCATAGTTCTGTCAAGTTAAAGATATCCGACAGCAATGCAAAATAATTATTGCCAACAGACAAAAGACTGCCGACTGTTCACTTTACTCCCATCCACCCTCACGTAAAAATCCTCAGTGCCGCCATTTGAACACTTGTTTTGAATTCCTAAACTGTAAATGGATATGTTTTTTGGATTCCTTATTCTATTGGTTAAAACATAATCTTAATATTGAGTTAAATATAATACTGAATATATTTTCACTGTATATCTGTATAATATCCTTCATTTTTTAATTTTTAAAAGTATTTATTTACCTGTTGATTTGTATAAAGGTATAATTACCACTTTTAATCTTTTTTTCCTCTTTTATTTATTTATTTGTTTATTTATTGAGTTGGAGTCTCACCTTGTTGCCCAGACTGGAGTGCAGTGGCCACTCCCAGCCACCGCAGCCTCAACTTGCTGGGCTCCGGCGATCCTTCCGCCTCAGCCTTCCAAGTAGCCGGAATTACAGGCATGCGCTACCACGCCCGTTTGATTTTTTAAATTTATTGTAGAGATGAGGTCTTGCTGCCCAGGCGGGTCTTGAACCCGCGGGCTCAGGCAATCCACTCACCTCAGCCTCCCAAAGGCACGGGATTACAGGCTGAGCCACCGAGCCCGGCTCTCTTTTAATTTTTATTTTAAAATTGTGAGGTAAAATTTAGGGTGAGGTATACAAATATTCACTGTGCAGGTACCCTTGTTGATGAGGTGTGCCACCCTACCCCAGGCAGATATCAACTACTGCCCACCACAGTTTCCCGCTACTGTCAATCCTTTTCTTATATAATTACAGCAGTTTTTCAAGGTTCACATATACGTGAGAACATATGATACTCAGCTCTTTGTTTCTGTGAGAGATCACTCAGTATTATAAACTCGAATTCCATACAGGTTGCTGCGAGTTTCTTCTTTATGACTGTGTAATATTCCATTGTGTATAGGTACTACATTTTTAAATCCAATCCTCTTTTGATGGGCAGCATGTTTGGTTCCATGCTTTTGCTTTGTGAACAATGCTGCAATAAACGTACATGTGCAGGTATCTTTTTTATAAAGTGATTTGAGTGCTTCTGGATATATTACCATTAGGGAGATTGCAGGGTCATATGGAAGGTCGATTTTTAGAACTTTTAGGAATCGCCACACTGATTTCCACAGAGGCTGTACTAGTTACACTCCCACCAACAGTGGGAAGTGTAGAAGTGTTCCCTTCTCACCACATCCTCTCTAGAATCTGATATTTTTTTAGTTATTGATGATGGCCCTTCTGACTGGAAATAGGTGGTATCCTCAGTGTAGTTTTAATTTGCTTCTCCTTATGACTAGTGAGGCTGAACATGCTTTCATGTATCTGTTGGCTGCTTGTATGTCTTCTTTTGAGAATTGTCTATTCATATCTTTTACCCACTTTGTAATAGGGCTGTTTATTTTTTTCTTTTCAGTACGTTTGAGTTTCTTGTAGATCCTTAATGTTAGATCTTTGTCAGACATGGAGTTGGCAAATATTTTTCCCAGTCTGTGGGCTGTCTCCCTGCTCTCTTGATGGTTTCTTTGGCTTTGAAGAAGCTTGTCAGTTTGATGAGGTCCCACTTATCTATCTTATCTCTTATGGCCTGGGCACTTTGGGTTTGATCAGGAATTGGTTGCCAGTTCCAACTTCCATAAGGGTGTCTCCTGCATTTTCTAAGGTTCTTACAGTTTGAGGTTTTACATTTAGGTCTGTGACGCATTTAGAGTTAATTTTTGTGTATAGGGATAGGTAGGGTTCTGTTTTAATCTTTTGCATGTGGTCAACCAGTTTTCCCAGCACCATTTACTGAATAGGTTCTCCTCTCCCCAGGTGAGTGATGGAGCCTTTGTCGAAGATGAGTTGGATGAGAAATTGAAGTTTTCCTTCTGGAATCTCAATTCTATTCCATTGGTCTATATGCCTATTCTTGTACCAATACCAGACTGTTTTGATTATTGTAGCTTTATAATAAAGTTTAAAGTCCATGATTGTGATAACTCCTGTTTTTTTGTTTTTGTTTTTTGGGTTTTTTTTGCTGAGGATTGTTTTGGCTATGTTTTATTGTTTATATTTCCATATGAATTCTTGTATTGTTTTTTCTAGATCTGAGAAGAATGTTGCTGATAATTTGATGGGTATTGCGTTAAATCTGTAGATTGGCTTAGGTAGAATGGACACCTTAGCAATGTTAATTCTTCCAATACATGAGCATGGAGTATTTCTCCACTCCAACATATACAGAATGTTTGTGTCATTCTGTATTTCTTTCAGTAGTGTTTTATAGTTTCCATTGTAAAGGTCTTTCACATCTCCGGTTAGGAAGATGCCAAGGTATTTCTTTCTTTTTTTTTTTTTTCTTTAGTGACTATTGTGTATGGGATTGTGCTTTTTATTTAGGTTTCTTTTTGTTTATTATTGGTGTATAGAAATGTGATTGTCTTTTGCACATTTATTTTACACCCTGAGATTTGCCAAAGTCCTTTATCAGTGCAAGGATGGTTTTGGCAGAGTCTCTTGGGTTTTCAAGGTATACAATCATGTCTTTTGCAAAGAGAGATAACTTGACTTCCTCTTTTCCTATTTGGATACCCCTGACCACCTTCTCTTCTCTGATTGCTCTAGCTAGGACTTCCAAAACTATGTTGAACAGGAGGGGTGAGAGTGGGCATCCTTATCTTTTTCCAGTTTTCAGGGGAAATGGTTCCAATTTTTATCTTTTTAGGAGTCTGCTGGCTGTGGGTTTCTCATAGATGGCTCTTACTATTTTGAGGTATGTTCCACCTATGCCTAGATGTTCAAGGGCTTTTATCATGAAGGGGTGCTGGATTTTATCAAATGCTTTTTCTGTATCTAATGATATGATCATGTGGTTTTTGTTTTTACATCTGTTGATATATTTAATTACGATTACGGTGTTACGAATGTTGAACCAGTCTTGCATCCCAGGGATGAAGCCTACTTGGTCATGGTGGATGATTTTTGAGATGTGTTGTTGAATCCGACTTGCTAGGATATTGTTGAGAAATCTAGTATCTATGTTCATCAAAGATATTGACTTGTAGTTCTCTTTCTTTGTTGGGTCTTTACCTGGCTTGGGTATCAATGTGATGTAAGCTTCTAAAATGATTTGCGGAGAGCTCCATCTTTCTCAATCGCCTGGAATACTTTCAGTAGGATTGGTATCAATTTCTCCTTGTATGTTTTGTAAAATTCTGCTGGAAAGTCATCTGGTCCAGAGCTTCTTTTCTGTAGGTAGTATTTTTTATGACATAGTCAGTTTCCTTGATTGTTATTGGTCTATTTAGGGTTTCAATTTCTTCTTGTATCAACCTAGGGAGGTTGTGTGCTGTCAGAATGTCCTCTATTTCCTTTAGGTTTTCAAATTTGTTTCCATAAAGTTGTTCATAGTAGTCTCTGATAATCTTTTGTTTTTCTTCAGGGTCAGTTATGACTTCATCTTTTGTGTTTCTGATTGACTTTATTTTGGCTTTTTCTCTCTTTTTATTTGTCAGTCTGGCTAGGGGATCATCGAACTTGTTTATCCTTTCAAAGAACCAGTTTTTTTTTTTGGTATTATCTTTTTGTCTTCTATGTCCTGGATTTGAGCTTTTATTTTGGTGATCTGGATTCTTCTGCTGAAGTTAGGATTTTGGTGGTCTTGCTTTTGCAGCTTCCTTAGGTGACTTATTAGGCTGTTAATTTGTGATCATTCCATTTTCTTCATGTGCGTTTGTAGAGACATGAATCCCCCTCTTACTACTGTTTTCATGGAATCCCAGAGGTTTGGTAAAATGTTTCTTCATTTTCATTTGTTTCCAGGTATCTTTTAATCTGTTTGATTGCATTGTAAACCCAGGAGTTGCTTAGCCTCATACTGTTTAGTGACCATGTCTTTGTGGAGTTTGGGGAAACTTTGTTAGTGTGAGATTTATTTTTATTCCACTGTTGTGCAAGAAGTGCATGGAAAAATTTCAATCTTATTAAATTTGCTTATGTCTGATTTATGGCCAATAATGTGGTCAATCTTGGAGTATGTTCCATGTGGTGATGTATGGAATGTATATTCTGTGGTCATTGGGTAGAGTGTTCTGTAGTTATCAGTTATGACCACTTGTTCAAGAGTCTCTTTGAAGTTCTGGATCTCCTTGCTTATTTTTTGTCTTAATGATCTGCTTAGGGTTGTGAGTGGGGTGTTAAAGTCCCCAGCCATGATAGTGTTAGACTCACTCTCTTTTTTAAGTTTGACTAGAAGCTGCTTTATGAATGTTAGTGCTCCTATGTTGGCTGCATATATGTTTAGGATAGATATTTCCTACTGATGGATTGAATCTTTAATTATTGTATAGTGACCTCCTTCATCTTTTTAAATTTTTGATACCTTAAAGGGTGTTTTGTCTGAGATTAAGATTGCAACTCCAGCTTTCTTTTGTGTTCCATTCGTCTGTAATTTTGCTTCCAATCCTCTTACTTTGAGTCTGTGAGTGTCCTTTCTGGTGAGATGAATCTCTTCAAGACATTATATTGTTGCCTCATGATATATTATCCATTTTGTCATTCTGTGTCTTTTCAGTAGTGCATTTAGTCCATTCACATTCAGGCTAATTATTGAAATATGAGAGTTTATCCCTGTCATGAGGTTCTTCTGGAGGTGTTGTTGTTCCTGTTAGTTTGTTTGCTTCTAGTGATTTGGGGATTGATTCATGTGTGTTTTCAATCTTTTTCCTGCACTTTTATGAAAAATGTTGTTGTTCTCTTTTCCCTTTCTTCTGTGTTTAATACTTCTTAAAGTGTTTCTTATGGAGCTGGTCTAGAGGCAGCATAATTCTTAGGGATTTAATGTCTGGAAAAGATTTTAATTCCCCCTCACTGATGAAGCTTAATTTAGCTGGGTAGGTTATGCTTGGTCAAAATTAATCATTGAGAACTTTAAAGATTCAGCTCCAAGCGCTCCTAATCTGAAGTGTTTTTGTAGATAAATCTGCTGCAATTCTAATAGGTCCTCCCCAGAAGGTAGTCTGACCTTTATCTCTTACTGCCTTTAGGATTTTTTTCTTTTATACCTACTTTGTTTAGGCAAATTATTATGTGTATAGAAGTTAGTCTTCTCCTTTGTTGTCTTATGGGGGTCTCTGAATCTCTTGTGTTTGAATGGTCACATCACTGATGAGGGAAGTTTTCTTAAATAATTAATTTCATGGAATGTTTGTTCCAGGGTGGTCTCTCTCTCTCTTTCTGCCTCAGGAAGTCCAATTACTCTTAGATTCAGCCTCTTGAAGTAATTGTTCATCTCTTAAAGGTTTTGTTCTATCTTTTTAAGCTTCTTTTCTGTTTTTCTCAGTTGTGTTAGTTCTATACTTTGGTTCTCAAGCTCTGAGATTCTTTCTTCTGCTTGGCTAATTCTGCTTTTCATGCTTATCAGTTTGTTATTTATTTCATTCACAGTATTCTTTACTGCTGTTATCTCAATTATCAACTCCTTCCTATTTTCTTCTTGTCTCTCCTCAATTCTTTTTAATCTCTCTATTAATGTCTTGATATCTGGGTTTGTAGTTTGAGACCAGTCATTCTGGGGGCTCTTTATTGTTTGCATTCTAAAATCTGTTTTCTCATTATCTGGCCCTCCAGGGGTCTGTGAGAGACCCATATTCATCTTTGGTTTTTTTTTCATCTGTGTAGATTTTCCTTCTCCCTCCCCCCAATTCTTTTTCCTCTCTCTTCTTTAATTCTGTTTTTCAGGGATAGCAGAGTTGTTTTTACTTCTTTTTGCTCAGTCTCCTATTGTTCCTTATGTGGATCCTCTGACTTTGTTCACTTCTTAAGCTGGACTGTGGGCTGCAGGCTGTACTTTTTGCAGTTCTGAGATTTAGTTGAGAGGGGAGCTGTGATTCAGAATCTATCTGCAAATCCCAGTATTCATCGACAGGTGAATGGGCACCCTGGAACCCACTTCCCACTGCCTTACAATCTATCCATGGAGTGGGGATTTTAGGTTTGCTCCCCGGACCAAAATGAGGTAAGAAAAAGGAAAATAATGAAAGATGGAAGGGGGGGTCAAAAGGAAGGTAGAGTGAGAGGAGAGTAAGGGACAAAACAGACAGACATATCAGCTAACAAATCAAAAGTGATACAAAGACAGAAAAGATAAAACAAAAACAAAACACCCTAGAGCATACAGGTAATCACACAAACACACAGTGCAATAAAATCCTGCCTATTGATGTAGGTTTCCCCACACAAACAGGGTTCAAAAAAATAGGAAGAAGAAAGAAAAAAAATCAGTAAAATAACAAAAGCAAAGACAGTATGAAAAAATTATCAAAACCTGAATGAAAGAAAAAAAAAAACTAAAACAAAAAGCAAATGAAAGTGACCAAAACAAACAAAGAATCAAAATAAAAAATAAAAACAAGGAATCAGATTGGATCTGAGGTTCTTCCTGGATGTCCAGTGTCCCTTCAGCTCTGATCTCTAGCCCCTTCCCTCCACTCTCATCACAGGCAGATAGGGTTACTTATAGGTAGGTCAGTTAACACAAGCCTACTTTGGTAGAGGGGTGAGTCATATCTGGGTTCACTCAGCTTGCTGCCTAACAGGTCTGCCACAAAGTTCTGAGTTATCTCTGTCTGATTCAGCCTGGAGGAGGGGCCTCTATCTCTCCCATTTTGATGAGATTACCTTAGGCAATGAGTTGGAAGCTGCGCAGAGGTGGGCGGGGCAATGCAAATCTCTGCCTGGTCCTGGGTCAAAGGAAATGTCTGTGGTGGGCAGCTCCTCACTGGGCATGGACTCTTCTCTGACTTTCCCAATCCTCTCCCTCCACTGTTTAGATCCAGGGTGCCAGCTGATCCATTATGACAGGAGATGGTGTGGGCCAGGCCCATCAGGCGATGGGAATCAGCTGGATTCAGCAGGCTTTTCTCAGGCACGTTGTAGCAGCAGCAGTAGGAACACTTCCACAGCAGCAGATGCTCCTGTGCACGATCTTGCTGGCTGCACTCCAATCTCAGGGCAGTGGGGACTTACAGTTGCCTTCAGAGGGGATACCCAGGTACATGCACCCAAGTATCCCCTCAGACAGACTTTCATGCTCCTACCAGCACCTGCCCACTCACTCAGTCTTTATTAACACTTGCATCTGCTGAGACTCTTACAGATTGATGTGCTGGTCGCCATCTTAAGCTCCACCCAAATACTTTCTTTAAAAATTATCTTACTATGGAGAATATAGAAAGTTAATATACATTTATAATACAATGCTTACTTTGAAAGGAACCACAAGTATGATATGGTAGTGTACCATAGGGACATCAGGTTTTATGTTCCTCATAAGAGAGTACAAATTTTATGACCAGAAGGTTCAGTAGCAATTAGCCAAGTGAATAAAAGAAGGATTGAAATAGAAGAAACAGAGAGTTCAAGGACTGAGACACCAATAAAGTGTTCCATTTAAAGAACGGAGTCCATTATAGCTGAATGGAAGGGAGAAAGAGAGTTTCAAATATGAAGAGACAGTCAGAACCAAACACTAAAGTTCTTCCAAGAATATCTACTTTTTTCAAGACCAAGAATATCAACTTTTTCAAGACCAACTAAATTATATTCAAAAAATTTAAGACATAAATAAAACCATGGATATTTTACATATGAGTTCTGACAATTATGTTTGTAAATCATCCTAGAAAAAGTACAACATACCTCATTGCTGACTATCTCTATGGTCACCTTCAAAGTACTCCCCTTGGGAACCTATGCACCGAAGCCAAAGCCTAGTTCACCCTTCAAAGTAATTTTGGAATTCTTTTTCTAGAATGGCCATGAGAGCTGTTGTCATTATTATTGAGGTCTGACAATTAAGTTCAAGAACTTGCCACTGGGTGCTTATGTTGGCATCACTATACAAATAACTGTATTGGAACACCTCCCTACTCACCTGATTTGGCCCCCAAAGGGTTTTTCTTTACCTGAATTTCAAGGAAATATTGATAGAAAGACATTTTGATGACATTCAGAACATCAAGGGTAATATGGTGACTGTGCTGATGGCCATTCCAAAAAAAATTGCTTTGATGGGTGGACTAGATATGGGCGCTTGTGCATAGCTTCCCAAAGGGAGTGATTCGAAGGTGACTGTAGTGATATCAGTAATGAAGTATGCAGCACTTTTTCAAGGATGAACTGCAAACTTAATTGTCATAACACATGCGCGCGCGCGCGCGCGTGTGTGTATAAACATATATATATTAACTAGGTGCTCCTAGGAGAATAAGTTTCATGGTGTCAAGGTAGATACATGGAAACTGATAAGAAATAGAGAATAAACATTTTACAAATAATTATGAGAAGAGCATGAGAGCTCACTACATATTTGTTAAATTAGTGAATGCGGATGAGGAGTCCAAAATGACGGCTCAAACTCAGGAAGATGCAACTGGGTGACAGGAAATACCATTTCTTGAAACAGAGTTTGTCTTATGAGAAAGTACCTTGAATATATTTGAATATTGATGATTGACAATAAAGAGAAAAATTGAAGATTAAAGAACAAATGATCAATAGTATTCAGTAGGCAATCAAGTATCAATTCCATTTGTCCTCCAAGTGAATATTCACTTGTTTCTATTGTAGGAATGGCACGTAAAAAAGATCTGTAATGACAGAACTAGTAGCAGGAATTCCAATTACACATGTAAGTTACCTGGGTTATTTTCAAGTTCTTTCTCTCTCTACATTTCTTTTCTCTTTGTCAAATGATGAGAATGTGGGCAAAGACAATAGTACAAAAAAAATTGCACATATTTCTGAGGAGTTTTCGCCTAAGCACTAGCTTGGTGTATTGAGGTGGCATGGCTTTGGAATTCCCCTTTAATTCCTAACCCTCTGTCTTGTGATTCTTTCATCAAATACTTATTCACTCAGATAATTTCCAAATACCCATTTTAACTAATAACTATATAATTTTTGTCCTCATAGATACAATTCTAAATCCTAATAATTCATAAATGAATAATTTCAACAATATGAGCCAGGCTTTAAGAAAAAAACAATACTACATGGACTTACCCTTGTTATCATTGGGCTAAATGTATTACTTACATTGTTTCCTTCCCTAAAGGTTTGGGTTATGTTAAAAAATATATTCAAATGATGAAAATGCTAATATATTATGTTTATAACTAACACCATGAATGGGAAACCATGCATATTATATGCCTATATAGTTTCTGCAATTGAACATTCTATTTAGGTCTTAACTTAGGTACAGAAAAGACTGTAACAATGGTTTTATATAATTTTCATTGTCTAATAAAAGGAAAAAATCAATTCCTCAGCAACATAGGTATTATTTCTTAAAAATTATTTTAAAGGCCGTTTATCACTTGGGACTTTAGTCAATGTATACTGAACAAAACAATGGACAATGCAGTTAAAAGTACTTTTACAGTTAAATAGGTAATTTATTTTCACACAGAGTGGTGAATGATGATGTTTAACTTGGGTTTTGTGTTCACAGACTTATGATAGATAAGAACTCCCTGACTTCCCAGCACACTTTTTTGTTTCAAAAAGAACTAACCTCTGAAGAACCACTCTTCCCCATATGACGACTTGCTGTCTCTTTTTTTTCACCCTCCAGTAAGACTCACAGATGACTCCCCGGTCTACCTGCCTCTATGAAATCTCAGATGCCCTTCACTTTTTTTGATACTTTCCTCATTATGATCATGATCCCTGCACAATAGCCTGAACAAAATCATCTTCTTAATCAGGTAGTGCATTCTGCCTTTTGCATTATGTTGATGCTGAGTAAAAATTGTGGGTGTAGTATTAGAACATTTTTGCTTTTAGGATCTCAACATTAGCCACTCAACTAACTTATTTTATTTTTTTATTAAAGAAAGTTTAGAAGCCCTGAACCAATTGGCTTTCCAGGAGAATTCTACAAAACATACAAGGAGGAGCTGATAATAATCTTGTTGAAAATATTCCAGGAAATTGAGAAAGGTGGAATTCTCCTCAAATCATTTTACAAAACAGACATCATACTGATAGACAAACTGGGTAAAGATCAAACAAAAAAAAAAAGAGAATGACAAGCCAATATCAATATGCAAAAATTCTCAACAGGATTCTAGTAAATCAGATTCAACAACACATCTCCAAAATCATCCACCATGACCAATTAGGCCTCCTTCCTTGGATGCAGGGCTGGTTCAACATCCACAAGACCATAAATGTAATTAAATACATCAACAGATGTAAAAACCAGAATCACATGATTATCTCATTGGATGCAGAAAAAAACTTTTGATAAAAACCAGCATCTCTTCTTAATAAAAACCCTCAAACACCTAGGTATAGAAGGAACATACCTCAAAATAGTAAGCACCACCTATGATAAGCCCACAGCCAACTTATTGCTAAGTGGGCAGAACCTGGAAGTATTTCTCCTGAAAATCAGAACAAGACAAGGCTTCCTACTCTCAACCCTCCTGTTCAACATTGTGTTGAAAGTTCTAGCAAGAGTAATTAGACAAGAGAATGTAATCAGAAGTATCCAAATAGGAAAAAATAAAGTTAAGTTATTCCTTTTTGCTGATGATATGATGCTATACCTTGAAAATCTAAAAGAATCTGTCAAACACCTCCTTGTACTGATATAGGACTTCGGCAAAGTCTCAGGGTATAAAATGAATATGCAAAAGACAGTCACAATCTTACACACCAAAGACAAACAGGCAGAGAACTAAATAAAAAGCACAATCCCATTCACAATAGCCACACATATAAAAAAGAAACACCTCAGGAGCTTCCTAACCAGAGAAGTGAAAGACCTTTTCAATGAAAACTACAAAACACTGCTCAAAGTAATTCATGTGGATGCAAACAAATGCAAAAATATCCCATGCTCCTGGATAGTAAGAGTCAACATTGTTAAGATATTCTTCCTATCATAGGCAATCTACAGATTCTACACTATGCCCATTAAATTCTCAGACCTGGAAACAACAATACATAAATTAATATGGAAACATACATGACCACAAATTGTCAAAACAATTTCAGCAAAAGAAAAAAAGGGGGAGGAATAAAACTTCCATACTTTAAACTTTTATATAAGTCTACAATAATCAAAGCAGCCTGGTATTGGTACAAGAACAGGCATATAGATCAATGGAACAGGATAGAGATTCCAAAAACAGAACCTCAATTTCTCAACCAACTTATCTTCCATAAAGCTTCCAACAAAGACCACTGGGGAGAGGAGAACCTATTCAATAAATGTTGTGGGAAAACTGACTGACCACATGCAGAAGATTGCAAGAGGACCCCTACCTATCACCACACAAAAATATCAGCCGTAAATGGATCAAAGACATGTAAAATCTTAACCTATAAGAATCTTAGAAAATGCAGGAGATATTCTTATGGAAATCAGAGTAGGCCATCAATTCTTGATCAAAACTCCAGATGTCCATGCCATAAGGGATAAGATCTCCAAGTGGGAACTCATTAAACTGAAAACCTTCTGAAAGCAAAAGAAATCATCAAGAGAGTGGGGAGACAACCACAGAATGGGAGAAAAGATTTGCCAACTGTATCTGACAAAGGCCTAACATCCAGAATCAACTAGGAACTCAAATGAGCCCAAGGGGGGAAGGGCACAGCCTCATTAAGAAGTGGGCCAAGGTCACAAATAGACACTTCTCAAAAAATGATATGTGATATGTGGCAGCCAACAGACACATAAATATATGCTCAGCCTCATGAATCATCAGAGAAATGCAAATCAAAACCACATTGAGATACTACCAAACCCCAGTAAGAATGGCCATCTTTAATAAACCAAAAACAACAGATACTGGTGAGGGTATGGAGAGAAGGGAGCACTTCTACATTGTTGGTGGGAATGCAAACTAGTCCAACCTCTATGGAAAACAGTGGGGTGATTTCTTTTTTTTTTTTTTTTTTTTGAGTTGGAGTCTCACTCTGTCGCCCAGACGGGAGTGGGGTGGCCGCTCCAGGCCACCGCAGCCTCGCCTGCTGGGCGCCGGCAATCCTTCCGCCTCAGCCTTCCGAGTAGCTGGAATTACAGGCATACGCTACGACGCACGGCTGATTTTTTTGATTTTATTGTAGAGATGAGGTCTCGCTGCCCA
>NW_007246314.1:110095-173251 GCF_000164805.1 Carlito syrichta | reverse complement strand
TAACCTCAACACCAGGAATATGTCCTTCAATGGGGTGGGGGGGAGCGTTTGTCCAAGTGCGCAATTCGGCAATGGGTCTGTTGAGTTCTCCTCACTGGCCACATCAGGGATGCCCTCCTCAATGATGAAGTTACACAAATGTGCGCAGTGGTATTACAAAGTAGAATGACTTTAGATATGCTCGCAGCCTCGCTGCTGGGCGCCGGCAATCCTTCCGCCTCAGCCTTCCGAGTAGCTGGAATTACAGGCATATGCTACGACGCACGGCTGATTTTTTTGATTTTATTGTAGAGATGAGGTCTCGCTGCCCAAGCAGGTCTCGAACCCGCGGGCTCAGGCAATCCACTCACCTCAGCCTCCCAAGAGCGCGGGATTACAGGCTGAGCCACCGAGCCCGGCTGTGATTTCTAAAAGAACTAGAAATTGACCTTCCATATCACCCAGCAATTTCCCTCCTGGAATATACCTGGAAGAACTCAGATCATTCTACCAAAAAAGATACTTGCACATGCATGTTTATTGAAGCACTGTTCACAATAGCAAAAACGTGGTACCAACAATGCTGCCCATCGAACCTGGACTTGATTTAAAAATGTGGTACATACACACAATGGAATATTAGGCAGCCATAAAGACAAATGTAAGGAATTCACAGCCACTTGAATGGATATAAAACTATAATACTCAGTGTTCTATCACAGAAACAAAGATCAGAGTACCACATGTTCTTACTCATAAGCCGACACTGAACATTTACCATAATACTGTAAGAAAGGGATTGACAGTAGCAGGGCACTTCCAGTGGGAGGTGATGGAGAGGGGCATAACATCAGTAAGGGTGTCTGATCTCAAATCAGGCAAAGTTGGGACCAAAGGGAGGCCCAAACTTTACCTGTACTATGACCGCCTGTGTACCTAATTCTGAATTGTACACCACATCTTTAAAATAAAAAATAATTTTTAAAAAAGAAATGTTATTAGATTCACAGAAGAGAGTAGAAAGTAGGGAAATTCCAAAAGGCTGGGCACCATTTCTTTTTCTAGTGACAAGCACTTTTCCAAAGAAATTCTGATACCTACTTTATCTTATGTGTCATTTTTTATAAAATGCAAAAATTTCTGACCCATTAGCAGCTAAACTAATTTCCCAGGCATTACGTAACACCCTATCTATTCAATTAAACTTAGTTTGTTAAAACTGAAAAGAAAATGCCAGGTAGGAGAAAAGGAAGTTTGGAAGTCTTTGTTTGTGATTATGCTGTCTCTGAATATTTCACACACTTGTATTAAACCAAAGTCCTTTTTAAAATGTCCATTTGATTGAATCATGTGTATGCATTTGGAAGGTTTAAACTATAGTATCAGTTGGTTCTTTCAGGAAGCAGATGCTAACACAGAGTAAGTGATACAATGAAATGATGTGGGAGAAAAATGGGGTGGGGGCAATAATGTAAGCAATAAAAGTGGAAAAAAGGGGAAGGAAGCATGATTGGGCAGGGTGCTTCTTAAATGATAATGTGGATTAGAAGAAGCATTGGTTAATTGGAACTTTGTAGCTAAGATTGCTTTTAGAGGAACTTAAAGTTGGGCAGAAGTGGTCAGGCCCTCCCACCTGGCCTTTCTCAGTCATTGTCTCTGAACTGCCCAGGAAATGTGTGGCATGAGTTTCAAAACAATAAAAGTACATGAAAGCAATGTAGCTGGAAGTTGTCAGCTTACTGTAGTCCTTATAGCTGAATGGTAAATTCGTTTTGAAGGGAGATCCATGTCAGGCAGATGTATGACTGCTATCATTAGATTATATTTCATTCCTCAAGGTAACTTTGGTTTTGTTTAGAACTATCACCAAGTTCTTTGAGTAGAAATGTCATGCTTCTGAAGGTGAAAATTACAATTATTTTTAATAAAACTTTTAATTTTTCATTAATGTGGGAAAATATCTGCAGCTTGGTAAATTCTCTTATTTGTAGACATGCTATGCAAAATAATTATTCCAAGATAAATTGTAACTGAATTTTTAAAAACTTCCCTTCATGTTTTTACAAATATTACAGATTAATTTATGGGTATGAAAAGTCATGTAGATTAGTATGGACTCTCAACTAGGCTCATTGTAGCTGAGAAATGTGCTCTCATATGGCACACTAAAGGGACCGGGATTCAAATACATACCACAGTAAACAAAAAATATCTATTTTTACTTGTTAATTAAAATGGTAGTTGCTAACTACCATGCGTGACAAGAGTATTCCATAGCTCTAAAACAGTTTTTCAATACAAACATGTGACTATCCCTATTTTTAATAGTAGACACTTCATGACTTTCAGAAAAGTTTTCATAAAATTATACACAGTAATCTGTGAAAGAAAACGTGTTGACAATAAGATATTTGAAAAATGATCATATAATGTATTTTTATGTGTAAGAATTAGGGAATGCAAACAATTATTTCAAATCTTGGTAAAATAAGAGTTTAAAAAGTTTTGTCACTCTACTGACTCTATTCTTAATCTTTTGAATCATTTTTCCTGTCAACATCTTATTGAATATTTATTACATTTACCAAAATCAGACCAAATTTCTGCTTCTATGACATACTGGACTGAAATAAGACTACATAACATCAGCAAATAATGTCTAGAAAAACTGGAAGACAATATCAAGTAATTAAAACATGCAAAAATCACTTTGAAACCACAGAATTCTACTCCCAAAGGCAAGATTTTAGGTTTCAAATTATCAGAAGAGTGCTCTAAAGAGAATGTCATAGACAGTTCTTTAAAGTATTTGCTAAATTTGAGTGGGAGTTGGAAGGTCTAGCAGAAAGTTGCCAATAATGGAAGAAGCTGATCTTGGAGTTTATGTCTCTGAACTGTGAAGACAAAAATTACAGAATATTCTGAACAAAATAAATAATAGTAAAAATGAATAGTCTTATCTATTAAAAATATTTTTTAAAAAGTGATATAAAAAGCTCTAAGTTTTCAGTTCCCAGATGATTATTTCTGTCAAATATACAGTTATCCACCCCACAATGACATTTCAGTTAACATTGGACCACACATATAAAAACGGTCTCATGACATTATATTTTTTCTGTATCTTTTCTATGTTTAGATATACAAATATTTATCACTGTGTAACAATTGTCTAAAGTATTCAGTACTGTAATGTATAGTATATGAAGTTGTAGCTTAGAAACAATAGGCTATACCTTGTAGCCTAAGTGTGTGTAGTAGGCTGCACCATCAAGGTTTATGTAAGTACACTCTATGATGTTAGCACAACAATGAGATTTCCTAATGTTGGATTTCGTAGAATGTATTTTAGTCATTAAGAGATGCATCTCTCTCTCTCTCTCTCTCTCTCTCTCTCTCTACCTCTCCCCTCTCTCTTTCTGCAAATGAATGAAACAAAGAAAACCAAATGAGAATAGGGACTTTTATTTATTCTAAATTTGCTATAGCAAGGAAGTGAACCACCTTTAATTAAATTTTGGCAGAGACGCAAAGGCAGACTGGAGAGTAGGAAAGCTTTATAGTGGAAAAATGAATGATTTCAGTTATCTCTGCTTGGGGGATGTTGACATGGGGAAGTTATAGGGTGCTTAACACATATCTGTAGAGAGACACACATCTGTATCTCTTTCCCACTAACTTTTATGAGATCAATAAATTCTTGATTCCAAAACCTGACACAAAATATTAGAGAAAAAAATCAAAAACTAATTTATCTTATAATCATCATAGAAACAAAAAATTCCTACCCAAAATACTAGCAAAGTAAATTCAGCTATATATAGAAATAATGATGTAAGCACCATGAACAAGTGAGGATTATTTCAAGAATGCAAGTTCAAAATTCATTTAATTTTTCACATTAACAGAAAAATAAAAATATGATTCTCTCAGTAGATAAAGAAAATCATTTCATAAAATGTAACTCTAACCCGAACTAAGATTAAAACTAGGTTAGTACTTGACTGAATACATGAGAGAAGGTATAGATATATCAGAAGCCAGAAATCATGGGCCACTGAAGAATTCTGTTTACCTCACTTGTCAACAATTGTCAGCATTCAATGTACTCAGTGGTGAAATATTGGGAGCTACCCCCTAAGACTGGGATGAAAACATGAATGTTCATTCTCATAACTTAACTTCTACTCAGAAAACTACTCTAATTTCTATCAGCTCAATAATGCAGAATAACAAATGAAAATATGAGAATTAAGGGAAGAAATAAAATTGTCACCTTTTGCAAACTTAGGTAGAAAAATTTGAAAATAACCTCTCAATAAAAACTATTAGAATTAGTCATTAGTCAAAGTGTACTGAACAAAAGATCAACATATAAAATTTAAGTGTCATTTAATGTTCAATAAACATAATTAAAATTAAATTAATAAGTGAAACCATTGCAATAGTATCAAATACTTCAATATCTAGAAATAAGCTTAATGAATATTGCTTATTTATTTTACCCCCCAAAAGAAATTATTAAGAGAAATGAAGTCTAAATGTCATTACTATTAATGTTCATGAGTTGAAATGCTTAACGTTGTATCAGTTATCTCAAAATGGCTCTGTGTTTAATGCATTCTCCAAAAAAATCAGTTTATTATTTTTATTTTGCATATGAACAGCTGATTGCAAAATGTATATGGAAATCATAAAAGCCAAAGAAAACTTAGAAGCTGAAGGATTAGTAATTAAGGCACTGTGATATTAGCATTTAAGAAAAAATGATATGCAGATGTCCTTGAGGCATACAAAAAAGGTGCTTAACCTCATTAATCATCAAGAAAATTCAATTTAAATACCAAAAATAAAACATACCAAAAGAAATGACCAAAATGAGGGTACTAGCAAATTATAAGTAAGTTATGAGAAAAAATGGTACTATTTGTGCTAAAACTGGTGGAATTCTATATTCATGACATCATTTTTTTTTAAAATAGTCATATATTGTAAAGTTGTAGTCATTAGTCAAAGTGTGCTGAACAAAAGATCAGCATATAAAATGCAAATGTTGTTTAATGTTCAGTAAACAAATAATTAAAATTAAATTAATAAGTGAAACCATTGCAATAGCATCAAGTACTTCAATATCTAGAAATAAATTTAATGAATATTGCTCAATCATTTTACCCCCAAAAAGAAATTATTGAGAGAAATGAAGTCTAAATATCATTAGTATCAATGTTATATAAAACCTGCAGTTATTTTCCCTGGCACATGTCAATCAGACACAAGTAAAATGTGTATCAAATAACATGTACATACATGTTTATAGAAGCATTATTTGTAATAATCCCAAACCATGAAGGTGATAAAATGACATACAACAGTGGAATATATATATGTTGGTACAAAGATACAATACGATAGTATATAATGATAAAAATACAAATAAAACAAAAATTTAGTAGAGTGCTTGAATCACACACACACACACACACACACACACACACATACACACACACACACTATTGTCTGAAAGAAGCCAAACAAAAAAAAGTAAATATTGTAAAAGTAAAAACTAACCTATAGTGCTAGAAATGGGGCTACTGATTACTTTTAAAGATGAGTGGGGCTAGAACTGAGCAAACCTTTGAAAGTTGCAACAGGGGCCCTGGGATACTGTATTATCTATTGATTCCTATGCTGATTGATTAGTTATGTTACTTTGGAAAAGTAAACGTCAAGTTTAAAATTTACATAGTATTTAATGTATTTCATACTTCAATTTAAAACTTTAAAAATAAGGCTAGAATGAGCTAGAAATACTTTTCATACTTTTGCAGATAAAGAAAATTTGAGACTTAATGTATTAACATTATTCTGCTACTTCACGTTATTAAAACAAAAAACATATAGGCATCTGGCATTTAATACCTCCCATACTTGTATGACACCCAACCATACATCTTCTTTGGCACCCTACATAGGGAAAACTGTATTCCAGCTGTTTCTTTGCCTGTCTGAAATTTATTCCTGAATAAGATCCAGCTGGCCTAAATACAAGTCTATTTTTACTGAGGTGATGCTTAGAAGCACACACCAAGGTCTTAAGATAGTGGCTAGTACTGAGACTCAACAAAATATAAGCTAACTTTTCATATCAGACATCTCACATTGGTGTACAATCTGGTCATACATAGCATCAAATTGTTGCCAAGGGTCAAGGTACCATATCCCAGATGCTTTCAGCAACATTTGTATTTTGATCAAAATGTCAAGAGTTCTACACCTGTAATACATTTTGTTTGACATTTTCAAACATGACTCTTTCATAGCCACAAATTAAGAGAGCAAAAATGTTCCCAGAGATGGTGACTGTATAACCTGAAAGGAGGGGTGTGTGGTTATCAAATCTTCATAGCAATATTCTAGTCAATACGTTCACAGATAACTCAACATTTATTCTCCTACACATACATATGTCCAATATTTCCATTTCCATTGATTATACTTCTAAACCTTACTGCTTCACATTACCAATGTTTTCACTGATTTCAACTTGGTAGAGTTTGTTTTACCTCTGGAGCAAATTATACCTGAACATTTGTAACCACTACAGCCACAGAGTTAATAAAAATTGGAGGACTCTTGATTGACGCTAAATAGTCTGATTTTGTACCTTTGATGTTTAACCACTATATTATGTCACAGAGCTGAAAAGTAATATTAAATGAATTATTACAAATGTTCAGTTATTACAAGTGCTAATGCCTTCTTTTTTATTATTTGTATAAACGTATGAGGTACAATGAAATTTTGTTACATGTATAGACTATGTAGTGTGAAGTCAGAGTGTTTAGTATATCTATCACATAAATAACATATTAATGCCTTCTTACAGTTGGTTTTTACTTCCCTCCTCTCCTTCTCAAATGGGTAGAGGACAGTCTGTGCATTGCTAAATTCTTCAGAAAATTGTCAATCCAATCCTCCTCCCATGTGTGTTGATAGTATCATTTCAGTACAGTACCCTCTGAAAACTGAAGCTGACATATTCCTTTTCTAGTTGAAGATTTCACTTGTGAGTATTTTCTGTTAGCTATTTCCCAATGTCCCATTCACTATTCTGTAAAACAACCTTGTAATAAACAAAGTACCACAAAAAAGCTGGCCTACACATATTTTTAAATGTCTAAAATTTATTTAATATTTATAAACTCATGCTTCTGAATTTTCCTAACTAGAAACCTCAGCCAAGAGCAGACTCAATTCCAAATGGCAACTTCTGGTCGGAGACTGAGCAACAGCTAGCTTCATCAGAGGGAAGCTCACGCCTCTTATCAGGATTCACCACTTGCGTAGTGATTGCGTGAGCATTTATTCTAGCCACATATCACTTCTTATATTCCCTCACTGGTCACAATGCTTACTTGTATTGATAATCGCCTCTAAAATCCCTAACAGGCTACTTAATAGCTCTTGTTATTTCCCTCACTGACAGAAATTTACTTGCTTCTGAAAGTAAATTTTACCACACAAAATTTTACTTCTTACCACACACACAAAAAATTATTTGTCAATGTACTAATAAAATCTGCTTCCAGTTTCTTCTTCTCTTGGGACTGAGTGTGTCATTCCTCTCAGGCTTAAGTTCTATGATTCTTCTTATTTGAGAGTAATTGGATAAAAACTAGCCCAGATTTCTTTGCTGCTATACAATGCATTCACGTAACCAAAGGGTATTTGCACCCCCTAAAGCTATTGAAATAAAAATGAAAAAGCAGAAAAGCTAATATTTTAACTTAATATGTGTCAGTGATTTAGCTCTATTATTGCAAATAATTAATTATCTATCTTCTTTTGCCTTTCTCAAAGAGGTCTACTTTTTTTTTTAATCTCAAACAATGTTTTCCCCTTTTCCTGAAAATAAGGTTTCTAGTAAAAATAACATGTTTATTGTTTCCTAAAAATAAAAACATAACAAATAAAAAAACCTATAAGGTGTTGTTTATTTATTTTAAATATCTTTCTCTTCATTGAAGATTGTTATGAAGAATATATACTACATAATATTTTACAAATCTATCCTATTTTGAGCCTGAAGTCTTATAATTAATTTTCTATTGTGGCATAACAGATTACCAAAACCTTAGCATCTTACAACCACAGATATTTATTATAATACAATTTCTTCACATTAGTAATCTGGGTGTCACAAAACTACGTTCTGGATATAAGTCCAACAGCAGCTCAAAAGGAGGAGAAAGAGTTCACTTTCATGGTATCATATATAATACATATGAAGTATGCATTTTCCTTTTTTTGTACAGGAAAAATTAATGAAAAAGTATAGGCCAATATACAGTTGAATTGTAGCATTTCACAGCTACTGAACATACTGAAATGTTGAACTGATTGCTGGCAGAATTAATTTTTTTGCAGTTGGTAAACTGATGGCCCCATTTTCTTGCTGGCTGTGGAATAGAAACCTCTTCAGTCCCTAAAGGCCTCCATCAGAACCCAGCAGCCACCTGCAGTTTCTAAATTCTACCCACTGTTGCTGGCCCCTGGGCTTTCCCAGTAGGGTTGCTTGCTTCATTAAGCTAGGAATGATTATCTAGAGCACACCATGAACAAGATAGAGTCTTATAGAACATAACATGCCACAGAAGTGACATCCCTTCACTTTGCTGTATTCTCTCAGAAAGAAGAAAGTCACATCATTGACAATCAAGGGCTGGGATTACACAAGGAAGTGAACTCAAGAAACTCAATAAGTCATTTTAGAGTCACATCTTATGTTTCTTGATCTACTCATTTTTAGCATTAAAATGAAATACTACCGCATTTATTGCATTCCCCTTCCACAATGCTGAAGAAACCAATTAATGACCTTTAAAATATCTTGTTTATCTGAATTGTGATATTTCTGTGAGTCCCCCTCTTTTTTAATAATCCCAACATAGGAAAGAAAAATATATTCTTTTTTTTTTTGAGTTGGAATCTCACTCTGTCGCCCAGACTGGAGTGCAGTGTCACTCTCCAGGCCACCGCAGCCTCAACCTGCTGGGATCCGGCGATCCGTCTGCCTCAGCCTTCCAAGTAGCTGGAACTACAGGCATGCGCTATCATGCCCAGCTAATTTTTTTTGATTTATTGTAGAGATGAAGTCTCACCAACTTGCCTAGGCGAGTCTTGAACCCGCAGGCTCAGGCAATTCACTCACCTCAGCCTTCCAAGGCAAAGGATTACAGGCTGAGCCACTGAGCCCGACTGAAAAATATATTCTTTGCGTATGTTTACTTTAGAGCAATGCTCTTTTAAAATTTACATGAAACTTATTTATGAAATAAAATTTCACATTTTTAAAACATATGTTATACAGTGGTCAAATATGGATTGTTAATGTGTTCATCACTTTCTGCATTTATCATTTCTTTGTATTGAGGACATTGGTAAGCCATCTTCTTACTATTTTGTAATATACCAATGCCTTACTATTAACCATAGTCGCCCTTCTGCACAATAGACCACCAAAATTTATTCCTTCAATCTAACTGTAAATTTGAATGCATTGATCAAAGAATTATGTAATGGTATGGATTTATGCATAGAAATGCAGAAAGCTTCAAAGCAGACATTTCTAGAAGTAGATTTTTATCATTGAGTCTTTACAACTAATCAAAATTTATAACAATAAATAATATGTAAGAACTACAAGTGTAAATGCTTTCAAGAAACATTACAAAAAAGTACTTTAGATGCTGCTTCAAAAATCATTCCATATATGTGTGAGTTTGAGTGGTAGATTAAGGGTAGGGAAAAATGTCAACCTAATATATCAGAGCTGTGAAATTTCTCAGATTGTTCAGTTTAATATTTGTGGGGAATTAGTGCCTAAATTGTCAAAATCATTTTTCCCTTCCTCTGTTAAAGCTAACAAAATATAGTCTAGTGGATAACAATGTGGCCTCTGGATTCAAACCTAGATTTGAATCTGTCCTCTAGATTTAACCTCTCTGACTCTTCACTTTAAAATATATTATATGATGACTTTTAACAATGAAAAAGATAATAAACCAATTAAGCTATAAAAAAAAGCCTAGCACATAGAGCCCAATGCATGCTGGTTATTTTAATTGGGGAAAAATAATGTGAACTCACACACAAACAGGCATATGGATGTGTGTGTAATGTGAATATATACATATATAGTTTATATACCATCTATATACATGCCTATAGGTACAGGTATTTGTATATATATGCTATCATATATAATATTTACAGGGCATGAAAACATTCTCCTTTATTCGCACAGGAAAAAGTTAATGAAAAAGTATAGACCAATATACAGTTAAATTTTAGCATTTCACAGTTACCTAACATACTGAAATGTTGAAGTGAATTAAATATTTAAGCAACAGTAGGACTTGACAGCTTCCAAAAGTCAAAGTGGAAAAGAAAAGTATCACTGGGGAAACCATAATGTAGAGTGTTTCATCCACTTTGACTTTTGTCAAAGATGAATAATTATAAAATGCTTGCTGTACTCTGTGTATTTTAGACAACTCTGCATTTACCCCATTAAACCAGATTTATGACTTACTTTATGAATATCAGCTCTGAGTTTGGTATTCTTAATTTTTTTTAATTCTAAAATTTAATTGTAAACTTTGGCAAGGCTCAGTGACTCACACCTGTAATCCCAACACTTTGAGAGGAGGAGGCGAGAGGATTGCCTCAGTTCAGGGGTTTGATACCAGCCTGGGCAACTTGGTAACACAATAAATCGGCTCTACAATAAATCAAAAAAATTAGCCAGGTATGGTGGTGCATGACTGTAGCATCTTCTACTAAGAAGCCTGAAGTGGAAGGATTGCCTGAGCCCAGCAAGTCAGCCTGTGGTAATCACAAACATGCCACTGTTCTCCAGTCTGGGTGACAGACTGAGACTCCAACTCAAAAAAAAAAAATTAATTAACAAATTAAATTAAATTAACTTTTCAACTATCGATAATTTTATTTCACTTATTGCAATTTAGTAATTTGTTTACTTATGTCAAAAACCATACATGTCAACATATACTCTAAACAATAGTACATTTTTTACTTAAGTATGCTATATTTGTATTTGCAAATTTGTGTATTCCTTTCATTTACATAAATACCAACTTCTAAAATATCTTATAAGTGTAAATCTCAGCATGATGAGGCTTATTACTCCATGATGATATACAATGTGTCATCAAATGTTGACAAGGACACAGACAAACTGGATTTCTCATACATGAGTTAGGGTAATGTAATGTGGCACAGCCACTCTGGAAAATAATTTGATGGTTCATTAAAAAAGCAAAAGTAAAACAAATAGGCAAACAAACTAAAAATACTCATTACTCATTCCTAGTCATTTATTCCAGAGTAAAGGAAATTTATGTCAGTACAAAACTATGCATGTGACTGTTCATAGACACTTTATTTGTAAGAATGCCAAACTGAAAACAACCCAAATGTCCTTCAGTGGGTTAATGGTTAAACAAGTTATGTCAGGGAAAGTGAAAAATTACAAAAAACAGGAAGGGAGTGTTCATTCATGTGAAACCCATCTAGGTTTGCTATTGCTGTTTTTTGGAGGTAGGCTCCTCCTACTCTCCCACAAAGATTGAGTGACAGAAGCCGAATCTTAAGCTTTAGCTAGAGTAAATAATAAATTCCTTTGGTAGCCTTGAATTTTCTTGGTCAAGCACCTTAAGGAGGACTTGTATCATTCTAGGGATGTGACCTTGAGGTATTAGCAACTGTATACTTGTCTATTCAAATCTTTGTTGGCCAAAGTTGAGGCCTACTTGAAAAGAATACTCAGAACAGCCCGGCTAGAGCTTGGTCAAGGAAAGCATCTTTGTCAGTTACTGGTAACATAAGATGTTGCCATTGGAGACAAATGAGTGAATGGTATCCAGAATCTCAGCAGCATTCTGAAACTTCCTATGAACCTATAATTATTTCAAATAAAAAGTTAGACATATACAAAGTGTTATATTGTTATAATGTAAAGTTGTTAATTTTTAAGCATTTACGTTTAAAATTTGCCATAATCTTGAGCAGTATATGAAATAAAGAATTTCCTGAATAGCCAATAATTGTATAGAATCCATAAAAAGTCTTTTTCTCATCAATATGTTTAGCACAAGGCTATGATATTAGATGTTTAATTAATTTTGTAATAAATGAACATGCTAATGATCAGTGTATTGCCATTTCTTATGACCGTCCAGTTTCTTTAATCTCACTATATTCACCAAAATTTTTATAATAGATTTAATTGGTAAGAAGTAGATCTGTTGCCTTATAACCTGAGCGAGTCTATTATTCACATCACAGTCTAAAAAAATAATGCTCCTTTCTCTATGTCTGCTAATTTTCAAGTATAAATATTTGAATTCATTTATTGTTCAGTGAAAATAAGTTGGAATTCTATTTAATTCATAAATTAACTTTGGATTACAATATATCAAGTCAGTTATAGATATGAGGTTCCTACTTTAATGGAATCAGCATTCTAATCAAGAAAGCTGGAAGTCATATCCTAGGCTATTAGTATTAGACTACAAACCTGTAAAAACATGCAAAAATCTTCTTCTATTTGTTGTTTTTTATCTTTTAAAATTTAATGTACATTATTTTTATTAACAAATATTTTTACTTTGCATTCACTTATTTTAAGAAATAAACTCATTAGAACAGAAATAATTGTTTACTAAAAATAGAAGTTCTCAAATATCAATATCTTGATATCTAAAGACAGTAATTATGAAAAATTTTTGTTCTAAAAACTTCAGATTCCTTTTTGACTTCCTTTAAATTTCAGCAAACAACACAATAAATGAAAGAACTTTAAGAAATTTTAAAACTTAAGAACATTTTATCAATCCTTTTTTCTGTTTGAGTCATGATTTCCACTGGCATGGGCTAAAGTCTAGTTTTTATCACATTCTGAGATTGTAAGTATCTCTTAAATGTTTAAAAAAATTATTCTGTAGTATCTTTTCAGGTACTAAGTAATAATCAATAGAAGTATTTTAGTTAAATACTTTGAACTGATAAGCTGCTCACTAGCATACTGATAATTAGTAAATATGAATTTTCTCTGACTGTCAGAGATTCACATAATGATTTGTTACTTCTAAAATGACATCATGAGTAGTTGAAATCAAACTTATTTCCAGTGTCAATTAATATGACACTGATGGATCAGAGATTAAATTAATGTTATTAAAAACTGGTGATATTAGTACATTTAAACTATTTGTATATGATAACTTTTTCTTCCAGAGCAGTGGGTCTCAACCAAGAATAATTATATCTCCAGGGACAGGGGCATTTGGCAATATCTGGACACGTCTTTGATTGATTCTTTTTATTATCACTGAGGTTGGAATCTGATGTTTAGAGTCCAGGAATACTGCAAATATCCTACCATGCACAGAACAATGCCCATAACAATGATTTGAACTAAAATGTCAATTGTGCTAGGGTTGAGAATCCCATTCTATGGTCAGTTTTATGAATTTAATAATGTCCAATCAAGATAGCCAAATATTTAAAGACAACATAGAGTTAAAATAAAATAGAAGGTCATTTGTCAAAATTCATTTGAACTAAACTCTTTGTATACTTAAAGTTCAGTTTCAGTGTGGTAAAGATAACTTGCCCAAGGTCATTAAGTCTATCCTGGTAAGTTATAGACAATTTCTAGACAAGGACTCAGATTTTGTTTTTATTCTTAGGCTACAACACACGTTTTAAAAATGAGATATTTTAGAATTCAGGTCATTTCACCCAGTGTTGATATTCCTATCTAAGAAGATAAAATGTATTCGGAAATCCTTGATTTCAATGATGATAGCCACTTCAGTGACTTTTTTTTTATCGCACTCTGAAATGGAATTCAGTTTTGAAGAGAGTTGAGCATATCACCTTGATAAAATTAAACATTGACAAAAGAAGTTATTTTAAAAGTATTTTGATGAAATGAGGACATTTGCATGGAGTTTTCAAATGGGTATATATTATTCACATTTTATTTTTTCATGGAACAAATTCTAGCTTACTTTAAAATAATTTTGCATTAATTAGACCTACCAGTGTGCAGTCAGTATATTTTTTATTCATATGTTTTTGCCAAACCAATATAGATCCAGTAATTCTTATTGTTTTGCTGGCAGTTTTATCCTTTTTAAAAATTTGCATCGTAAAACTTATTCTGGTTTTGGGTGGTGGAAAAAAATGTGTCTGTTATAGACTATATTGCACAAAATACTTTATAAATGCCTTTTTTTTTTTTTTTTTTTTTTGCTTTTTTAGGCACCTGCTACACTTTAGGAAACTGTGATTACCACAGTAAGAAGGGAGGTATTTCTTAACAGTTTTAAATCAGTCTTTCTTTGGCTTAGCAACTCAGCATTAAAAGTGAGTAAATTGTGGGAAATAGCATTCAATCTGCACGTTACTACAGTGGGGCTGGTAGTTAGGTTGAATTGCCCACGGAGAGGGGGCAGTGAGATAAAAAATAAGTTGTATTATTTCAAAGTTTAAACTCACCAGGAATTATCCTGAAGTGAAAATTGACCCCAAACCATTCAAATAGGAAACTCAACAATAGAAACTTGTTTACTGTGAATTTTTCTGAATAAAACTCACAAAGTATAGAAACTTCTCTACTGCATTTTTTTTCTTTTGTGAGGTACAAGTGCAATGGCATAAAATGTCCCAGCCCCTCATGAGGGCAGAACCACATGTACACTGCAAGGTCTGTATGCTGGCTCAACTCCATGTCAGCATACTGTCAAAATAAAGAATGATATATAAATCTGTGCACTGTGCCAATAACAGCATATAAACTACCTGGAGTTCATCCAGCTTTGCAGAGGGCACCTTTGTGCAGCAAGCCCAGAATATTCTTATGATGTCATGTTATTGAGGGATGCTATCAAGGGTAGAGATTTGTAAACTTCTTGACAGCGATACCTGGTAAATCTTCCCAATGGTTTATATTCTATGTATGCTCTGTGTTACAAAAAAATAAATGTTTTGTGTTTGTTCTATAATGTATCCATATAAAATGTATAGACTTTTAAATATAAGCTCCTAATTGGGCAGACATACATTACGGAAAATGTCAGTGATATTAAATGGCACTTGATGTAGGTGAAAGTTAGGCTTATGTAAGCAGAATAAGGTATCACAATGGGAATTGGAAGAGAATAAAAAATGAGCTGAGAGGGATACAAAAGACTGACACAGTCAGACTTACATGCTTTCTGATTTTGCAGTACACAAGGAATGTCACTACAATCTTTGGGTTACAAGAAACTGCCATGTGAGAAGTTTCTACTTGCTACCTGGAGATATTTCATTAAAAAATAAAGTGAAGTAACTCTGGGAAGATGAGCACTCTAAGAAGGTTTGGTGAAGGTAGAAATGGAACTGATGAAAACCCAAATATTTCAAAAAGCCAGATGGAGAAGTTAGTGATATAGGTGTTCAGGGCATCCTTCTGTAACCACAATTGTCTCTGGTGATTTTCCACACAGTAATAAAATATGACCTCATTTCTGTATATTCTAGATAACTACCTGCCAAGGCAGTCATCTCTGGCAGTAGGGGTTGGGGGTAGGAGGAAGTGGGAAATGAGGGACTGGCATTAAATAAGGAGCAAAGGTAAACAGAAGAAGATTTATAGTCATAAAGATGGAAACTATCTTTAGCAATGAAGTTGCTACTGGTGGCAAGAATATTTGGAAAGAGTTTCTGTTAGAAATTTGCCCTTATGTTTTTTCCATATCACTTTTTGTGCAACTGAGGCTGAGGCAAGTTATATATAAAAAATACATAGAGCTGTTGATTCCTTAAAACTTTTTCAAAATGAACGGTGACTCTGGGATTTTTAGACCCTATCCATAAAGTCTAGAAGCATTTTTCCTTTCAGATATTTTAAGAAAAGAACTTAAAAGAAGATAAGTTTTCATATATTTGAAACATGAAAAAATATGCTATATAACTAAAAATGCATACTTTATAACACACATCAAAATGCCATGCTCCAAAGATATATTCTATTTCCAAATATTTGATCACTAATAGGAATAAATAATATCATTTCAATCACCAAAATCAGAATATAAGCAGTTTTTAGATGTATTTCTTATCTAATATTATACAAAGTACTCTACATTTCAACCTGACTTAGAAAAATTCCATTCATTATTTTGCTGTAAAATACTTTACTGTGTACTATCTAGACTTATATCAAAGTGTCCTTTCTGGATTTTACTTGCAAAACGTTCTTTGTAGATTATTAAAGTTAAAATTGGTTTTATAACACTGTGATTCATGTCAGATTAAGATGATTATTTAATGCTTTTCTTCTTTTACAGAAAAAGGAAAAGTTCTTTAATAAAATTTGAGATTATTTATTTATTCACTGGTACAACCTAACTGTTGCATTATTAACTGCAACAAGATGATATTATAACTGATATAATTTAATGCCAAGCTTTAAGTTTGATGCCTCTGGCTAGATTTGTACACCACACAATTTTACTCACTACCTGTAGTGATTCATTTTTAAAACTACCTTTCAAAAATTTCCTTATTAAGGGAAGATTAGATTTGTTTCTTTGCACCAGTTACTTCCATATCTCTATCACTGACAATACTTTTTAATCTAATTTGCCTTATCTTAATAGGGACACAATGGCTTTGTATGCTTATTTTGTACAGTAAGTTTGCTGTCATCAATTAATTTTCAGATTGAATCTTTCTATGCACTTATTTCATTTATCACATTTTTATTTTGAAATACTCTCAAATGTATGAGTAATTTGCAAGCATATGGTAAAAAAAAATTGATGTTACTTAACCATGTTTTCAGCCATGAATAAGTTTCTTTATATTTCCTGCTATCCTGACATTCTTGTGATAATATTGCAAGACAATCATGTGTGCAACAATTTCATCAAGAGCTGAATCCTCCAGTGTATGTTCCCCTCCAGACCTTTCAAACAATAATTATTTGCATCTTGTTTAGAGTTTGCAATTGTTATCTGTGCAAAGGCGATTCCAGTAAAAATATCTCTATTATTACCAGAACCAAAGTAAATTTTATTTTAAAGCCAACAATAATAAAAGCAAAATAATACTTCCAACATACAAAAGTGAAGTTCTATAAGTTTTTAGCACTTTATGAACAGGTTAGAAATGGATAGTTTAGCCTTTTGGTGGAAATATTTTTCAACCAGTAAAATCATGAAAGGACAGACAAAAATAGTTTTTAAACATCCGAATTGTTTACATTTACAGGTTCAATGAGAGTGAGCAGAGAAATCAAAAGAACATGTAGGAAGAGGCATTTTATAATACATAAAATTGCCTTTAAAACTTTTATATAGAAGAAGGGAATACATATTTTTGAAATGTGTATGCTTCAAGGGTGCTTTACATACATTATCTTAAATTAGTCCTTAGGTTCCTTTTAAAAAGTTGCTACTATTTTATCAGATTTACAGAAAGAATAATCTGAGTTTCAGAGAAGTAAAGTGAAGTTTGACGCATCAAAGTTACCTGTTTGGGGGAACAGAATTTGAATCCTGATTTTGCTGAGTGCAGTGACCATAATCCCTTAACCCCTAACTGCTTAGTATTATCTGCCTTGTAAACACAAAGATAGGTTTCTTTGTGTAGTCTGGTTGGGGCATAGGCATGTACTAACTTTCAGTGCCGAAATATACCCCTAAATAGCTTTCAAAAGTTATACAATTTTTTATCAACTTAGTATTATTAATTTGCTTCCTACAGACTTCCTTCTTTGGTCAATATTTAACTGAAGACATACAGCTATACTGAAATATGACTTCTGTAGTGTGAAATTAGCTAGTGTTCGGCATTCTTTCCGAAAATACTGGTAGTTCAAAAATAAAAATAATTTCTATATCACAAGCTTTGTCATAGTCACTATGGAAGTATTAGAAAACACTGGCAAAATTTTAAAACATTTAGGAGGAGCTGCTGCAGGCTCCGCAACGGAGGCAGCGGGGGCGGCGGTGCCAGCGGCCAGGCTTGGTGGGGGACCCGAGTCTGGCCCGGGAGCCCGAGCAGCGAGAGTGCAGGGTTCCTAGGCCCCTCACGCTGGACTCCACAGTCTCCGGTCGCCTGACCTCCGCACGGGTATATGGGATGGAAGCGGGACTCTCGGGAGCAGCTGCGGGCACCTACCTGCCCCCCTCTGCAGCAGGTGTTCCAGGCACCTTGCCAACCTGGCACTGGCACTGTGGGGAAACCAATCAAGCTCCTGGCCAATTACTTTGAGGTGGACATCCCTAAGATCGACGTCTACCACTACGAGGTGGACATCAAGCCGGATAAGTGTCCCCGCAGAGTCCACTGGTCCCTTAGAGTCTTGGTGAGGACCATCAGCATCACCTGGGAGCATGTTACAAATGCAGACTTTGGGGCTTCGCTCTAGACCTGCTGAATCAGAAGCTACATTTTAATAAAATCTCCAGATGATTCATAGGAATGTTGAAGCTTGAGAGGCACTCCCATGGAGTAGATGTGAGGAATGAGAATAATATATGGGATATTACCTAGACATGAATCGCTTCCAAAGTTTGAAGTGGTGGTAGTCTTTCAGCTTCCACAGGCCACACTTATTCCCACAGGAAAGTGGTGGAATACATGGTCCAGCATTTCAAGTCTCAGATCTTTGGTGATTGCAAGCCCGTGTATGATGGAAAGAAGAATATTTACACTATCACAGCACTGCTCGTTGGCAACAAACGGGTCGACTTTGAGGTGACAATCCCCGGGTAAGGGAAGGATCGAATCTTTAAGGTCTCCATCAAGTGGCTAGTCATTGTGAGCTGGTGAATGCTGTATGAGGCCTTGGTCAGTAGCCAGATCCCTGTTCCCCTGGAGTCTGTGCAAGCCCTGGATGTGGCCATGAAGCACCTGGCATCCATGAGGTACACCCCTGTGGGCCGTCCCTTCTTCTCACCGCCTGAGGGCTACTACCACCCGCTGGGCAGTGGGCGCCAGGTCTGGTTCGGCTTTCACTAGTCTGTGCGCCCTGCCATGGGGAGGTGATGCTCAACATTGATGTCTCAGCCACTGCCTTCTACAAGGCACAGCCCAGGGATTGAGTTCATGTGTGAGGTGCTGGGCATCAGGAACATAGATGAGCAGCCCAAGCCTTCACGGACTCAGCGTGTTGGCTTCACCAAGGAGATTAAGGGCCTGAAGATGGAAGTGACCCACTGTGGACAGATGAAGAGGAAATACCGTGTGTGTAATATTACCTGTCGCCCTGCTAGCCATCAGACATTTCCCTTGCAGCTGGGGAGTGGACAAACTGTGGAGTGCATGGTGGCACAATATTTCAAGCAGGAATATAACCTTCAGCTCAAGTATCCCCACCTGCCCTGCCTACAAGTTGACCAACAACAAAAGCATACCTACCTGCCCCTAGAGGTCGGCAACATTGTGGCTAGACAGTGCTGCATCAAGAAGCTGATCGACAACCAAACTTCAACCATGATAAAGGCCACAGCTAGGTCGGCCCCAGACAGACAGGAAGAGATTAGTCACCTGATGAAAAATGCTAGCTACAACTTAGATCCCTACATCCAGGAATTTGGGATCAACGTGAAGGATGATATGACGGAGGTGACGGGGCGAGTGTTGCCAGCGCCTATCTTGCAGTACGGTCACTGGAACCAGGCCATTGCCACACCCAATCAGGGTGTCTGGGACATGCGGGGGAAACAGTTCTACAATGGGATTGAAATCAAAGTCTGGGCCATCGCCTGTTTCGCACCCCAAAAACAGTGTCGGGAAGAAGTGCTCAAGAACTTCACAGACCAGCTGCGAAAGATTTCCAAGGATGCAGGGATGCCTGTCCAGGGTCAGCCTTGTTTCTGCAAATATGCACAGGGGCAGACAGGGTGGAGCCCACGTTCCGGCATCTCAAGAACACCTACTCAGGACTACAGCTCATTATCCTCATCCTGCCAGGGAAGACGCCAGTGTATGCTGAGGTGAAACGTGTTGGAGATACTCTCTTGAGAATGGCTACACTGTGTGCAGGTGAAGAACATGGTCAAGACCTCACCTCGGACTCTATCCAACCTCTGCCTCAAGATCAATGTCAAACTCGGTGGCATTAACAAATCCTAGTCCCACACCAGCACTCCGCCGTATTTCAACAGCCATTGATATTCCTGGGAGCAGATGTTACACACCCCCCAGCAGGGGATGGGAAAAAACCTTCTATCACAGCAGTGGTAGGCAGCATGGATGCCCACCCCAGCCGATACTGTGCTACTGTGCGGGTGCAGTGACCACGGCAAGAGATCATTGAAGACTTGTCCTACATGGTGCGTGAGCTTCTGATCCAATTCTACAAGTCTACTCGCTTCAAGCCTACCCGCACCATCTTCTACCGAGAGGAGGTCCCTGAAGGCCAGCTACCCCAGATCCTCCACTATGAACTGCTGGCCATTCGTGATGCCTGCATCAAACTGGAAAAAGACTATCAGCCTGGGATCACTTATCATGTGGTGCAGAAACACAATCACATACATCTTTTTTGTGCTGACAAGAATGAGCGAATCGGGAAGAGTGGTAACATCCCAGCTGGCACTACTGTGGACACCAACATCACCCACCCATTTGTGTTTGACTTCTATTTGTGCAGCCACGCAGGCATCCAGGGTACCAGCCGACCATCCCATTACTATGTCCTTTGGGATGACAACCATTTCACAGAGGATGAGCTCCAGATTTTGACGTACCAGCTATGCCACACTTACGTGCAATGCACACACTCCGTCTCTATCCCAGTACCTGCCTACTATGCCCACCTGGTGGCTTTCTGGGCATGATACCATGTGGTAGACAAGGAACATGACAGTGGAGAGGGGAGTCACATATCGGGGCAGAGCAATGGGCGAGATCCCCCAGGCCCTGGCCAAAGCTGTGCAGGTTCACCAGGATACTCTGCGCACCATGTACTTCACTTGAAGGCAGAACACTGTTACCTCACTGGATAGAACAAAGCTTTCCAGGCCCCAGGAGCTGTGCCACCCAAATCCAGAGGAAGCAAGGAGGGAGATGGTGTAGGGAAGAGTGCAGGAGGCCTTGTTTCCCTCTACAGAGGCGGTGTAAAGGTGGGGAACAGGGCCAGCAAGACAGACCACCAGCCAGAAATCTCTGATATCAACCTCATGTCTCCACCCTTCACCCCATCTTGTCACATTCGGCCCTGACCCCACTGGACCAAGAGGGGCAGCATTGGTGCCCACCATACATACAGGTTGACTCTGTAGCCCTGTGGACAAAAGCTCGTAGGTTTGGGTTTACTACTTTAGATGGGAAAGTGAGGGACTTGAGAAAGTGAGTGAGAGGAGGGAACGATTTTTTTTAGGAGCCTTAATCAGAAAAGGACTAGATTTGTTTAAAAAGAATAATGAAACCAGACCCAGATCAATATTTTAGGATACTAGATGTTTTAATGGGTTCCAAATCCAGTTTGTAGGAAGACTTTTTAATGGTTTGGGTTGCTCCTCCCCCAGCTGCCACCCCCTTCCCCCTACCCTTATTCCTCTCTCTCCACATTTTCTATCCCACCTTACACCTCCTCCCTGGCAGACATCCAGCCCCTAGTAATACTTACGACACTATGGCACTTAGCTATGAAGTGACATGACCCTGTCTTCCTTCCACCTACTGGTGGGTAACCAGTGCCTTCCCTGTAATGGTAATGCTGCAGAACTGCAACCTTTTGTACCTTTCTTTGGGGGATGGGACGGGGTGGGGTGGGAGAGAAGGTAGGTGGTGAAGAAATACCCCAAACCCAACAAACCTCCAGCCAGAATGCCAGCTATTTTGCATTTGAAGGACTTGACTTCCACTTTCATTGAGCTTTTTAAAAGATCACAACCTCAAGATGGTTAAAATCCATTGACATTTGCACTTTCAGACATGTCGAGTCATGGAGCTGCTGGATGACTGGCCCCTGGTCTTTCCACTTATGCCTCCTTTTCTCCTGTTCCTCCCACCTCCCACCTGGTCTGGGTTTGGAGTTACTTTTGTAGCAGTTCTCTTGTCTTTTTTATCCCTGATGGTCAAGTCTCATTATGTTTTAATATCTATTAACTGGGTCTTATAACAGAAGACCCTTAGGTCTAAAATGAGAAAAAAGAGAGAAAATAAAATATTATTTTTATACCGTAACTTGAGTCTATTGCCAAAATTTGGAAGTCCTTTCCTTGTCTGATGAGTTTATATCCCAGAAACATTGAGCCATCAGAAGGAACTGTGTACCTGATTTGTTCTCTGGCCTGGCTAGGTAGGGAGTGGTGATCTCCCCAAGGTGGAGCTCAGGTTTCATCCTTCCTCTGTGCAGATAACACCTTTTTCTTGTTACAGCCTCCCTCTACCCTATCCTGCACTCTTTCTTGCAAGTGTATCTTTGTCCTTCCTCTAGACTATCTTCTGGCCCTTTGGCTCATCCTAGATTCCAGTGTGTCCTATGGACAGGCTGGGGAATTTTGCTGCTCCCTATTGTTCCTAATGCTTCTGTTTACACAAATGAATTTTTCCTGGTTTCTCACTAAGGCATGTGAGTGGGTGGCATGGACTTTTTTTTCCTTTTTTTTGTTCTTGAAATACAGGGTTTGGCTGTCTTGCAGGACTAGAGAAGAAGTGATTCAAGCTTGGTCCTTGCGGGCCTTGAGACAAGACCCACTATTTCCTTGACTGTTCATTTTGTTCTTACCCCACTGCTTGGGATGGGGGGTTGCAAATTCAACTTCTCTTTGAGGAGCCTGGACTTGGGTTTGCCCCAATCTGGTGATGAAGCCATGATACTTTAGACCTAGCCCAGGCTTGGAGACCAGCCAGAGGAAGGAGGAGGGTCTAATCCTGGCCCACAGAATTAGAGCTACCCTTTCCTCTCCCCAGGAGCTCTTGTATGACTCAGATTTGCTATGCAAAATAATCTATCACAGGTTCTGTTTTGATTGGCTACATTGTTCAGTGACTTTGCCAAACGTAGCACAAACATTCATTATGGAGAAAGCATCAGGACTGTTGAATAACTCCTCCTTTACTTTTTTCCTGCTGGCTACAGCGTGGGGTGCCCTATAGGCACAAGCCCAGTTGAAGAACAGAATGGAGGGCTCTGGAGGAGCCAGTTCATGGAGAGCCTACATTCCTTACACAAGTGCCTAAAGAGAGTGATGCCAACACTCCATCTGCCCTGTCCATTGCCTTCGTATAGTCTACTTCGTATTCTGTTACCCTTTGAGGAGGGGAGCTCTTCTGGGACAATAGGCTCTGCATGTTCTCTACTTGGGTACATTTTGGGGCTGGGATTGAGGCACTATTCCTGGAGGGTTCACTCATTCACCAGCATTTGCAAGTGTTCATAGGGAGCAGGTGGCAACACTACTCCCAGCAACAAGCTTATGTTCTCTCCTTTTCTCTCTCTGCCTCACTCTTCTATTGGTTTTCAGCTGTGGCTTGAAGTGCATTTTTAGCCCTTGGGCATTGCACATGCTCTTCAAAAAGTAAACTCAAGAGAAGCAGCTTGGAGGGGGTGACAAGAAAGTGACTTATTGCTCTAAAAAAAATTGTTTTTTGAGGCTTGAAATATTCTCCTGACCTTGAGAATTATTCTTGTTTGAAAAGTGGTGCATGCAGATTGAGAAGTAGTGTTGGCAGCAAGCTTTGGTTTGCATGGATTTGGTTTAAGTGGTGCTTCTTACCCAAGGTTCTAGTAAATGCTGGGGGAAACCCAGCCTCATCTTCTTAGACAGGACTCTTGCTCTCTTCATACCATTATTTTGCCTTCCTTTTCCTCTTCTCTTTCCCTTGGCTTCCTTTCCCTTTTTTCTACTCACTCTACTTCCTTGCTGGCTTGCCTGCATGTCTGCCTATGTGATGATGAAATCTCTGCATGACTGTAATGATGCTACTTAGCTGGCAAGATCAAGCTTCGCTTCTTGACTGCAGAAGATCAAGAACCTGTTTCCCATGCCCAGAGATATCTACCCTGGGTTGGACTGCCCTTATACTAGGGTAGAGCAGCAGGCCTGCCCAACTGACGTGAAATTAGAAGGGCTTCTGGCAGCTTCCACATCTGTCCACTCCTTGGAGCTGGTTTCTCTTGTTGCTTTTTCTAGATCTGGTTTTCTCTTTACCTGGGGCCTCCCTTTTCTGAGGTTGTCTTAGGGATGGATGATCTACTTAGGGTTGGAGTGTTAAGAGATGGACATTGGGGAAGAAGAGAGTGATGAGAGGAGAAGGGAATTTGTGTGAAAGGTGGGGAAGGAGAGCACTGCTCTTGGTTTGTCCAGCCTGACCCATTAGGGACTGAGGTGCTACTACTGGTCTCTAGGGATATGCCTAGGCTATTGTTGCTGGGAACTTAGGCTTAAAATAAGGCTGAAGAAGGTATCTAGAAGTGTGAAACCTCCTTAAAAACCACCTAGTTCCCACCTACTTGATAGCGTCTCTTTGGCTAAACAATGTTCTTGGATACTTTTCCTTTTCTGTCCAGAATTCTATGAATGAGGCCAGCACTCAAGATGATCAGCCAAGATAACATTGACTTAGTAACTGGCCTGTGGGATATTTGCAAGGTTGGTGGGACAGTGTTTTGGACCTGGCATCATGTGTAGCAAATAAGGATGAAAGTTTCTTCCCCTTCACGATGAAAAAGTCATCTCAAACTAGCCAAAAGGCAATTTTGAAAACTATGTTGGGAGAAGTTATGAAGTTATTTTTATTTATTTACTGGGCCTAAGCCAATCCAGGATGGTATCTGGATGCCTTCCTTCTTACGGTCTGATATGGCAGGGATATGCAGGGCACTCTTTCCTATTTGGCCTTCTAAGCAGATTGGGGAGGAGAGAGTCTCTGGTTTTATCTCCCACCTCCCACTTAACACCCTCCCCCTTACTAGAACTTGCCTTCTCCCAGGGTAGGGAGAGGCTGGGTTGGTACTCTCCCCCTACTCTACACCTACTGACTTAGAACCTCTGGCAGCTGTTCGGAAGCCCAAGAAAGGGAGTGGAAGGAATGAGCTAAAGACAAAACAGAATAAGGTGGGGAAGGGAGATTTCCTCCGTTAAAAAGAAAAATAGGAACTCTGAGAACTGTGCTAGTAAAGATAATATGTTGAATGCACTGAGTCCCCTGGTATAGTAGCAAAAAGGAAAAATGAAATTACTCTCCTGTGCACACAGTCCAACTTGATAGGTGTGTGATGTTGCACTTAGCAGCCGTGTGGTGGGCATGTGTGACTACTCTGGGTTTCAGTTTAGTTTCTAAACTTTTTATCCCTTTGAAGTCCAGCATGGATGGGGAAATGTCCCTGGAGTCCCACAGCTGTGTACTTGTTTGCATTTGAGACTTGTGTTTGTGTTCTGATTTGAGCTGTACCTTGTCCAGTCCATTGTGAAATTATCCCAGTGGCTGTAATGTACAGTTCCTTCTGAAGCAAGCAACAGCAGCAGCACAATTCTGTGTTTTATAAAGGCAACAGTGGCTTCTAAAAAAAAAAATTAAAACATTTATGCTTCTACCATCCATAGGTAACAATCAGTCACAATTTTTCCATAGTCTTCCTGCAACTAATTTCTAAATGTTTTTTTAACTCTTTCAAGAAATATACGATTGTTATGGACATCATGTTTTTAAATCAGCAATGATTAATGCTTATAATCTTTTAAAGTTGCTTATTATTTCATTTTTATCAAAATAAATGATATATGTTTTGCTATAGTTTGAGAGTTTTTGCTTTTGAAAGTTAGTTTTTGTGCCTCTTAGGGACAAAGGTACAGAAATGAGAGTGGTATGTAGTGGATTAGTGGAATTTTTTTTATATATGTTTGTGTGCCTCTGTGTGTGCATGTATATATGTGTGTGTGTGTGTGTGTGTGTGTATAAATATATATGTATTTCAACAACCCTCTACTATTACACGTTGATGTTAGTTCATCAGTTATTAAACCAAGACAATGATAAAAGATTGTAATTTCAGAGATTGAGTGAATAATTTTCTTTTAGCAGAATTCAGTTTTCATAACTTTGCTACAAATATTTATAATATTGTGTGAATGGAAGCAGAGGTGTTTCATTACCAATACAAGTAAGAGAATATTCACCATTATACTTCATTTTTTTCTATTTCACAATACTTAGTTTTTCCCTCATTTCATTATAGTAGCTGACATTTTTGATAGAGTCAAATGACTTACAAAATTAAAATGTGCTTAAAAGTCTTGAAATGCTTGCATATTATATGGAAATTTTTGATAGAGAGTCTTCAGAACTTGGGGCGATGTAACTACAGTTACAAAAATGTTTAAACATTATTACTATTATTTGCTATTTCTCTAAACATTTTGTAAAATGTTACTTTCTTCCATTAAAATTGAGTATTGACTTTAGTTAAGTAAGGGTTCTGCATGTATATAAACAATTTAAAACTATAGAAAATTAATATTATTTATCAAAATTATTTTTTACACAATTTTATCAAAATATAACTATTAAGTGAAGGTATATGTATATATGTAATATATATCATAACAATAGAACCTTTACATAGGTATCATTTTATTTATTTTACAGCTTTAGAAGTGTATGTCACAGTGATAACTAAGAGGACTGTGGGTTTAGACTTAGAGAATCTCAGTTGTCTGGGAAAATATAATATAATCTCATCAGCTTATTGATGACAGGAACAGAAAGCTAAAACCAATTTCCATAGAAAAGAGTGCTTTCTTTCAAAGCATCTTCGTAAGGTAAAAGTCATTAGACATTATAGATATAGATAGATTTATAAAGAGGTCTATATTGCAAAATTTATTTTTTTTAAGTATTCAATATTGGGATAAACTAAATTATGTCAATAGTTAAATTTAATTCTAAATGGCAATAAAAATTAGCATAATTAATCTACTTGTATCATTTATGAAATATCTTTCTAAAATAATGCTTGTGAGAACAAAAATGATAGATTATTTGACATATTTCCCTTAATGCCTTTATTTATTTTATTTATTCATTTTTATTGCTCCATTTTTCACTATATCCACAAATTACAGTATATTAGAAAATCTCAAAATAAATATTCTATCTCAGTATCTCTTATGAAATTATGGGTTTGAAATTTACTGATAAAGGCAATACAACTTCCATTTACAAAATTGGTATATTCTATCAGTTTAAAAGTCAAAGATCTATAATACTATTGAAATTTTTAAATTATTTAGTATTTTTCAGCACAGTCATACGTATTTACAAATGTTAATTTATCAGTTTCTTATTTGAAACTTATTCATTTAAAGCACTCATTTTGCTTAAAAAAGTTTTTTCTGTTTTGTCAGAAAAAAAATGGAAAAGAATAATCTGCCTTATAAATTGAAAGTAATGTTTCATTGAATTCAAATGAGGCTTCTTCCATAGTCTGGAATTTGAATTCTCTGAAACATTTTGTTGTGTTACTTGAAGAATACCCTTGACTTGAAAAGAGCTACTGAACTGTTTAGTTCATAAGCAAGCAAGTGTATATTTCATTTAAATATTTGAAAACGAACTTATGTATTAATCATAAAATGAGGACAGAGGTGTAGTTTCATTACACGCTTGAAAAAATACTGATCATTTAGCTCAAGAAAATTTATGTTTCAATTGTGTTTTTATTTATGCAATTCAAATGAATGGTCCTCTTAAATTTAACACAAATATTTTTATATACATATTTAAAATCTACATTAAGCAAACAAGAATCCTTCCTATTTTTATTCCACAGCTATTGAACTGTAAAGTACAAATAACAAACTCATTATCACACTTCAGTTTGCTTTGGAGAACTATTAAAATGTAGTGGAGTGAAGAGTATTGGTAGGGGAATAATGTGTATCCGCCAAATGTAGCATAGAATATTTAGGTTGTAAATAGAAGAATATAAATGATAGGTTACCATGGTTTTATTCAATTTACTCTTATCTGAAGAAAACTTTGGTGTATAATTTCAAACTCTATAAGTTTTCACAATTTATTACTCATGGTTTCAGGCCAGAAAACTGGCTAGGTTCTATTTAATCATTAGACTTTATTTTTTCCCAAAAAGTATTAAGTACACAATACAGGTTTTTTACAGTTAGATGGGCTAAATAAAGATTTGTTGTTATGTTTACTTTGCTTGACGCTAAAAACTGTGTAAGGATGAAACACAGTTACTATTTTCCTAGTGCAAAATGTGGTTCTGATTAAAATTATTTCTTATTTTTTTATAAAGGCATAAGGTAAAAGGATAAGCATTTATTATACACTAATTCTTTTCCAGATCCTGTGCTAAGCACTTTTATAAATATCTTATCAATGTGTACTAATCAAAACAATTGGTTAATTAAAAAGCATTGTATGTTTATTTCCATTTATTTTGCTCAATAACAAAAGAACTATAATCGTGTCACAAAGCTACTTCTGCATCTAGATTCTGTCTAATATAATTGAATATGTTTCAGAAGATATTTATACAATCTAGAAAAATGTAAACATTGCAAAAAATAAATCCTCATACAGTAAACTAATAAAAATATAACAATTTAAACACATTTTTTATGCATTAGAATTCCAAAAATCTTAAATTCAGTAGGCAAAATTCAGCAGTCCCCAAATCAAGTTGCATTGCTGCTGTAAACTTTGTCAAAAACTTCATACTTCATTTTGCTCACAGCAAGTAATTTTTAACATCTGGCATTGCTTTTTAAAATTTGTATTGTTTGGTAGATCTTTCTGAATAATAGATTCCAGCCTTAGGTATATTCCTACTTTTAATTTAAGTGGAACTACACAAGCATAAAATTCTCCTTTGTAGAAAATACTTTGCCACTTCATTTTAGCTTTATATTAACATCAGAAGTTTGAGCCATGACTAGCCTTGTGAAGTTTTCACAATAAAAATCTCATCTACAGATATATACTTCACACCAGAGAAGAATAATCCCACAAAATATGAAAACATGCACTACACTTTAATATAAGCCAAGGATATATTTTTAAATTAAGGACATTTAAAAATGGGGACATAGTGTGTAGCAAGTCACCCACAAGTTTTCTCAAATTTCCACTCATATTTTTATGACAACTCAGAGAAAAACTGTCTCTCATGAAATGCATTAAAATTAGACTAACAATAAATCCAACAATTATCAGAATCTGAGAATTTCTTAGGTTCTAATAAAAAATGACTGGAGCTATTCTTAAAATATAAAATATTAGCTCACACAATTTTGACTTTGAAATATTTACCATTTTCTATCCAGAAAAGTTATTATAAAGATATTTCAGCACCAGAAGGGGCTGAGTTTCTATGCTAATAAAGAAACTAGACAGAGTGTCCTTCCTTTAAAGTATATCCTCTGTTTGGGTAGTCTACTGGTCTACTTCTCTCTCAATCACTCTTCTTAGATAACTAGACTTTTAACTTGAGGATCAATTCTAGAATACACAATGGTATCTGTTACTCAGCTTGTAAAATTAACATCCAGGTCGTCCTTGGGTCCTTCATGAACCTGTGCCTAATTCTCCAGGAGGAAAGAAAAATAAAACAATAATTCATCATAATGATTTCATGAAACACACACATAAGGATGGTGATGCATTCACATTGCGTTCTATGGGCAGTAAGAACTAGACCACTAGGACAAGTGGAGACAGTGTACATTTTCAAGATTCTGCTTAAAAGATTTTTAGGGAGGTAATTGAATGGTCCTGAATGTTCTGAAATAGTAGAAAGAAAAAGTGGAGAAATACCACTTACATCTCTTTATGTGACCCATCCCCCTCTTTTCTTAACTCATTGTGAGAGTGAACCATAAAAGTGTACAACAAGGAGAAATGCAAATTTAAGAGCACAGAGGTCCTAGTCTGTGCAACCAGAAAGGGTCATTACTACACATAAGGCTGAAGGGAAAATAAGGTGTGACTCTCCCCTGCAAAATTTCTAGAGGCTAATTCAATTGAAGAGCATATTGGCTGTGAATCTGATTCACTGACTATAAATAGTGAATAAATAATTAGTGCGAAAAGAGTGTTATGTGGTGATGGATTTGTTGGTCCTTTCAACTTGTCTATTTGTTTCTTGTATAGACTATTATGTCTAAGTTGCCTTTCTTGCCCCTTCTTTGAATTCTAAGAGAAAGTTTTACTTGACTTGCTTTGAGATCTAAAAGACATTCAAAATTTTGTGATGGAAAATTAAGAGATTGAAAAATGGAGACAGAATCTGAGTCTGGAGAAATGATAATGGTAGGGCTAGCTTGATAGGTGAGAGTCATTCAGGGGAAAAAAACTATGATAAAGTGACAGCAAGATGTGAAAACAAGTTCCAAGACTTTATGTGAGAGTGGAGTTTGAAGAATTTCAAGCTCTCAAATAGCAAGGTATAAGGTTTAGAATATTTGAGAAGGCAGGGAAAAGACCTTTGCAAGAAATTATTGTGAGTTATCAAGCTTATTAATTGCTTTAGACTACTACACCGACACTCTAAGAAGAATGATCCTATTCAGACCCATTGCTAGGTTTAAACTGGTTACCTGACAATTTAATGTTGCAACAGTCTCAGTACAGGGTACAACTGGAAGAAATGTGAGTTGATGTGATTTATATTCTCTGCTACTAAGAAAAGGGGAAAGATTTAGAAGACAGTTTCAATTACACTCCTACCCTAAAGGACCATAGAGGTTATTCTAAGTGTAGAATTGTTCAGAATAAAAACATTCAGAACTAGTTTAATGTTATTTCAAAGGGTCCATAGATCTTCATGAAGGTCAACCAAGTACCCTAAATTTCCATGTGCTATCTTATGTGTCAGAAGAACATTGGTGAATATTAGACAAGGATTAACTCAGTGCAATTGGGGAATCACTAGGGAAAATATCTAACCAAGGGGCCTCAGCTCTGAGGAATCAAAGGGCAGCCCTGGGATCAAATGGCCCTGTGCTTGAGTGGTCTGAACAGCAAGACTGGGAGGTGTGGCAGACACTAAGGAAGTCAATGGAATCACCTGTTCCATAAGATAGAATGATAAGTTTCTGCACACTGGCTGCTGTATAGTGATTTCTTTCCAGATGGAAGAACTGTCTGAAGAGACTGGAGTGATTACCTTCCAGGTGCAGGTAAGAACCTCAGAAGACGTGTGCCAACCATTTAGGGAAGACACTCATTAGCATATTTGAACCCAACCTACACAGGTCCACACGCATCTCTACCACCGACAGTGTATATGGTCAACATCCTTATGATAGGAAGAAGCCTAGTCAAAACAGGAGAAAGCCAAGAAACTGTCTTAATTTTTTAATTTAAAAAATGTTTATAATTGACAAAAATTGAATATATTTGTAGGGTACAACACGATATTTTGGTATATGTAACAAAAACATCACCTCATATACTTAACATTTTTGTGGTGAGAACACTTATCTACTTAGCAATTAAGTATACAATATACTGCTGTTAGCTATAGTTGCAATGATCACAAACACCTCTTTAAATAATAGCCTTTCTTTCATAACTGTGATGAGCCCACGAAAGACAAACAAATGTTGAGAAAAACCTAAAGCATAAAAGGAAGGGGGAAAATGGCCATACTATAAATGGAATTTCAGAGAAATAGATACTTGAGAGAAGGGAAAAATACACATGCAACTACAACGTTCTATATGTTAGTATTGTCAGAGTTAGTATAGCTTTTAAAAAGATGAGTGAGAAAACAAGAAATTATACTTGAAAATAGATAGCATGTTTATGTTTTCTAAAATTAATAATAATTATTGTTATTAAATAGGTTAGTCTAGATATGTAGATTGAAATCATCTACATATCATGAAATAAAACGCAAACATATAAAATACATAAGATAATTATAAAACACAGTGCACTTTAAAATAGAGGTGGTCCACATCAATTCACATTCGTTTTTACTTTTAAAGATGAGATCTCACTATGCTACCCAGATGGCAGGACTCCTGGGCTCAAGTGATTTTCCCAGTTCCCTCCTCTGTCTCTTCAGTAGCTGGGACTACAGGCATGTGCCACTGTACCTGGCTTGTTCACACTTCAGATTATTAAAATGAGGATTTTAGTCTCTAATTACAAACTTTGTTCTTCATGAAGAAAAACAATGTTGAAATTTATATGAAACAAAAAATAACCCAAATATCCAAGGCAATTCTAAATGAAAAGAACAATTACAGAGGCATCACATTGCCTGACTTCAAATTATACCACAAGGCTATACTAACTAAAGCAGCATAATACTCATACAAGAATAGATAAATTGACCAATGGAGTAGAATAGAGATCCAGTAAAACCACAAACCTACAATCAACTGATCTTCAACAAGGCCAATAAAAAATAAACAATGGGGAAAGGAGGACATACTATTCAATAAATGATCCTGGGAAAATTGGGTAGGAGTATGTGTAAGAATGAAACTGGACCTTATTCTCACCATGTACAAAAAACAATTCAAGATGGATTAAAGACTTAAGTAAATCCTGACACTATAAAAGTTCTAGAAGAAAATCTAGGAAACACTCATCTGGACATTGACCTAGGCAAAGAACTTATGAAGACAAGACCCTAAAAGCAATTGCAATAAAAACAAAAATAGACAAATGGGGTTTAATTAAACTAAAAAAGCTTCTGTATGGCAAAATAAATAGTCAACAGAGCTAACTGAGAGCTTACTGAATGGGAGAAAATATTTGAAAATTACACCTCAGACAAAGGGCAAATATTCAGAATCTACAAGAAACAAAAAATTCAGCATGAATAAAATAAACCTATCAAAAAGTAGGCAAAGGACATGAATTGACACATCTCAAAAGAAGACACACAAACAGCCAATAGACATTTGAAAAATGCTCCATGTCACTAATCATCAGAAGAATGCAAATTAAAACCACAGTGAAATATCATCTCACACCAGTCAAAACGGCTATTATTAGAAAGCCAAATAACAACAGATGTCATCATGGTTACAGAAAAAAGGGAGAACTCTTATTTACTGTTGGTGGAATTTTATACTGGTTCAATTTCTATGGAAAACAGTATGAAGATGTCTCAGAAAACTAAAACTTTAATTATCATTTGACCCAGCAATCCCACTCCTAGAGATCTAGCAAAAGGAAAATAAATCAATATATTAAATAGATACCAGCACATGTATATTCATTGAAGCACTATTCGCAATAGCAGAATCATGGAACCAATGTAAGTGTCCACCAATAATTGACTGGATAAAAAATATATGCCATGGAAACTATGCAGCCTTTAAAAAGAATAAAATCATGTCTTTTGCAGCAACATGGATGTAGCTGGAGGTCATCATCCTAAGTGAACTGTATCAGAAACAGAAAACGGAACCCCACATGTCTTCATATGCAAGAGCCGAAAGTCCACAAAGATTGAAATAATAGACATGGGAGACATCAACAAGGGAGAGGGTGGGGATTGTTCATAGAATAACTATTGGATACAGTGTTCAATACCTGGGGAATGAACCGCCTGAATCCCAATTTCTACCACTACACAATATATCCATGTAACAAATAAGCATGTGTATGCCTGAATCTAAAATAAAAAAGGACGCTAGTCTCAATGTTAAATATTATTGTTGTCAAATTTCTCAATATCAGTACTAAAACATAGAAGGAGATGGAGGAGTGTTTTAAAAATTCTGTGCAGCCAGTGTTCATTAAACATAGGGCAAAATAAAGCTATTTATATATATGAAAATCTGCATTCATGGCAGGAGAAATTGCAAGCCTACTGAAAAGGAAGACCAAGATGAAGTAAATTTTGTGCTATAGAATTGAAAAATAGTGTATTTTAGTCACAAATGCCTTGAAAATAAACCTTTGGGTTATAATTTGCAACAAATTGATGATATAATCAATCAAAAATTCAGTTTAATAATGGGAGCATTAAAAAACTTGATCTCAGAGATGTGGTAAAGAAAACCTTTCTAGTTAACAATAGAAGTGAAAAAATTTGAGAAAAAAGTCTGGTCGGATAACTTAGGGTCCAAATATTAAAAAAACTAGAATATGGCATGACTTTATGTAGTTAATAGAGCGTTTTTAAAAAGTGATTCTAAGTAGTCTTCAGTGTCGGACCAACCTCCTTTAAAAAAATAAGTTTTAGAAAAAGTAGATCTCGTATCCTCTGCAGGTTAAATAATAGTTATTCAAAAGGTTATATTTACATCACTGTACTGTAACAAAAAGATCTGAGAACTTTTGTTTTCAGAATTGATCAATAACAGGATGTGAAAGAATTACAGCTATATAAGGAAATGCACATGTTGTAAATATTGGCATTATAAAAGAAACAATGTAGTCACGCTGTAGGAGAAAAGGGAGCAGAGATATTGAGATATAGTATTTAGCTCATCTAATGAGAAGTAAAGCTGTACTATCTAAAACTGATGAATCCAAATTACAGTCAATCATAGTATTCAGATTTATAAGTGACAAAAAGGAAATCAATACAAAAGACAAATCTAACAAAAATACGAGGAAATGAGGCGGTGGGAAAAGAAGACTGTATAAGTTAGACACCTATCTCATCTCTTGCAGCGGAGACTAAAAAGATAGGGTTTATGTTGATAAATAGAAAATAATGCACACACGTATTATTTACCAACAACAGAGGTGACCACTAGAAAAAGTAAGAGCAGAAATGGTCAAATTCAAGGAATAAAATAGGAGATTAGAAGCAGTTTTTCAATACCATTTTTGTTTGCTTGTTTTGAGTCTGAGTCTCTTTCTGTCACCTAGACTGGAATGCAGTGGCCCAATCGTGGCTCACCATAGCCTCAGTCTCCTGGGTTCAGAGCAATACTTCCTCCTCAGCCTCCCAAGTAGTTGGTGCGTGCCACCATGCCCAGACTAATTTTTTTATTTTTGTAGAGATGAAGTCTTCCCATGTTGCCCAGGATGATCTTGAACTGGGCTCAAGAATCCTCCCACCTCAGCCTCCTGAAGTGCTAGGATTACAGATGTGAGCCATATTCGACCTTGATACTATTTTTTTAATGTTATATCAATTGTGGAATTTATATCAATTGTTGAAAAGGGGGGGGAAAGCAAGGACTGTTTTAATCAGATTCATAAGAAACTAAGATAAGTAAATATTAACTTATCATTTTAAATGAATTTAGTCACTCTACTCTTTAAGTAATAAAATATATTTTATAAATAGTGAATAATCATTTTAAAAACCCGTAACATTTATCTCATGTTGTTTATCTCTCTGATCATTAGCTATTGAAAGCTCATATAGAGTAAAATGTGAAATTGCATGTTTCTCTAGACTAAGATTACATTTGTAAAAAATAAAGCCACAATGGACAAAGGTCCACAGAAGTGTGCATGGAACAATTAAATAGCAATCCCCAGGTGGTTACAGTCAGCAGGGGTGTTTGATTTGGGGACAAAACAATTATACACAGAATAAATGTTTGCTGTACCTTGGGAAATACTTTCTAGGTATGACTCAGCCTAGATGCTGCTTTCTTTCTGACAAAACTAGGTCAATCTTTATAACTTCTGCTCCTGGCATTGAAGCACAAAGATGAAATTGTTCCTTTGTGGTCAAAGGCAGTTGTGACAGATATAGTTTTATAGAAATTGGAAGAGAAAAATATTCCTTTTTAAGTTTCCAGATGAGATGAGATTGTGAAGCCAATAATGAAAAAAAAATAGTTTATAACCAGAACTCTGGAAATTCAAACAATGAAGAATCCACATATAGCACCTAAGATCTTATAACTACAGGTAAATAAATTGAGAAATCTTGGTTTTTAAAAAAAAGACCTTACAAATGAAATGATTTCTGATAAAGACATTGATTTGAGAAAAATAAATGCTTCAAAATTTAGAATTAAAAAATGAAAGAAAAAATAAACAGCAGATGCAAATAGAACTGTAATTTTCCTACATCACATCCTCAATTTTCCAAGTGAAAACTAAAGAGTTAACATAAAAATCACATTGTGTATGTGTGAGTGAGAGAGAGAGTGTCTACCTGTGTGTATGTATTCTGAACCTAAATTATATATTGTTCATTACTTAGTATTAATGAAGTCACTTTTTTATTGTAGAGTTGTGGGCTACAAGTAGAGATTTACTATATAAGTAGTTTGCATGTAGGTGAAATTTGGGCTTTTAGCTGGCCCTCTCTCCCCCAATAATGAACCTGGTACTCAGTGTGTTGCCACATACACACCGCCCTCTTCCTATCCCTCTTTCTAACATTGTCCAGTGTCTGCCAGTCTCATTCTTGTGCTAGTGTGACTGGTGCTCAGGGCCTGCTTATGAGTGAGAACATGCAGTATTCAGTTCTTTGTTTCCGCAATTTTTCACTTACTATGACATTTGCCAGCTGCATTCATGTTGCTGCAAAGATCATGATTTTGTTGTTCTTTCTGGCTGTGTACTATTCCATTGTGAATATGTACCACATTTTCTTTATCCATTCCATTTTGATGAGCATCTGGGTTGGTTCCATATTTTTGCTTTTGTAAATAGTGTTACAATAAACATGCATGTGCAGGTGTCATTTTGTAGCATGATTTATGTTCCTCTAGGTATATTCCCAGAGGGAGCTTGTTGAATCATATGAAAGCTCAATTTTTAGTTAATTGACGAATCACCACACTGCTTTCCATGGAGGCTAAACTAGCTTACATTCACACCAAAAGTGTAGAAATATACGCTTTTCCCCACAGCAGTGCCAGCATCTGTTGCTTTTTGACTTGTATTGATAGTCATCCTTACTGATGTTAGGTGGTATCTCATCGAAGTTTTGATTTGCATTCTTCTGATGATGAGTATGACTGGGCATGTTTTCATGTGTTTATTGGTTGCTCGTGTGTCTTCCTTTGGGAAATGTTTTTCATGTCCTTTTCCCACTTTTTTTTTTTTTGAGTTGCAGTCTCACTCTGTTGCCCAGGTTGGAGTACAGTGGCATGCTCATGGCCATCCCAGTGTCAACCCGCTGGGCTCAGGGGATCCTTCACCTCAGCCTTCCAAGTAGCTGGAACCACAGGCACCGCGCTACCATCCCCAACTAATTTTTGATTTATTGTAGAGACTAGGTCTCGCCAAATTGCCCGGGGTGGTCTCAAACCCACGGGCTCAGGCAATCCACTATGCCTCGGCCTCCCTCCCAAAGTGCTGGGATTACAGGCTGAGTCACTGAGCCCAGCCCACTTTTTAATGTTTTTGTTTTGTTTTGTTTTGTTTTGTTGTTTTCCTTTCAATTCCTTGTATATCCTACTTTGTCAGATGCATAGCTTTCAAATTTTTTTCCATTCTTTAGGTTGCTACTTCGCTTTTTTGATGGTTTATTTTGCTGTGCAAAAGTTTTCAATTTGATAAGGTCCCACCTGTCTATCTTAGCTTGTGTTGCAATTGCTTTTGAGGACTTGGTCATGAATTCATTGCCTACTCTGATACCCAGAAGGGTGTTCCCTATGCTTTCTTCTAAGATTCTTATATTTTGTGGTTTTACATTCAAGTCTTTGATCCATTTGGAATTGATTTTTGTATATGGTGATAGGTAGGGGTTCATTTTAATTTTTCTGAATGTGGCTAGCCAGTTTTCCCAGCACTATTTTCTAAATAAGGTTTCCTTTCCCAATGTTTGTTATTGATGACTTTGTCAAAGATGAGTTATTTGAGGGTCTGAATTTTCATTTTCAGATTCTCTGTCTTGGTCTATTGGTCTGTGTGCCTATTCCTATACCAATGCCATGCTGTCATGCTTACTGTAGTCTTGTAATATAGTTTAAAGTTTGGAGATGAGATACCTCCAGCTTTGTTCCTTTTGCTGAGGATTGCTTTAGCTATTCATGCTCTTTTTTGCTTCCATATGAAATTCTGTATTGTTTTTTCTAGGTCTGTGAAAAAATGATGTTGGCAATTTGATAATGATTGAATTGAATCTATAAATCTCCTTGTATGGTATGGACATCTTGACAATATTGATTATTCCAATCCATGGGCATGGAATGTTTTTCCATTGGTTTGTATCATCCTTGATTTCTTTAAGCAATGTTTTGCAGTTCTCATTGTAACAGTTGTTCACATCTCTGGTTATGTGTATGCCAGGGCATTTATTGTGTGCATGTGTGTGTGGCTATTGTGCATGGGATTGTGGGGTTTTTTTTGTTTTTTTTTTTAATTTGATCACCAGTCTGCTTGGTGTTGGTGTTCAGAAATGCATTTTTATTTTGTGCATTCATTTTGTATCCTAAGACTTTATCAAATATGTTTGTGAGTGTGAGGAGGTTTTTGACAGACTGTCCAGAATTTTTTTTAGGTAAGGAATCATATCTTCCACAAAGAGGGATAACATAATTTCCTCTTTTCCTATTTGGATACCCCTGATTTCCTTCTCCTGCAAGATTTCACTAGCTAGGACTTCTAGTACTATGTTGAAAAGAGGGCTGAGAGTGGATGACTTTGTCTTGTACCAGGTCCTTAGGGAAATGCTTCCAGATTCTGCCCATTAAGCATGATGTTAACTGCATTTCTCTCACAGATGACTCTGATTGTTTTGAGGAATGTTCATTTGATGCCTAGGTGTTAGAGGTTTTTTTCATCAAGGAGGATACTGAATTTTATTGAATGCTTTTTCTATGTCTATTGAGATAATCACATGGTTCTTGTGTTTAAATCTGTTAATTTGTTGAATTATATTTATGGTCTTATGAATATTGAACTAGCTCTGCTTCTCAGGAAAAACCCAGCTGGTAATGGTGGATGACACTTGTGGTGTATGGTTGGATGCAATTTACTAGAATCTTTTTTGAGAAGCTTTGCTTCTACGTTAATTAGGAGAATTGGCCTGTAATTTCTCTTTCCTTGTTGGGCTTTTGTCAGTTGGAGTATCAAGATGATATTAACCTCATAAAATGGTTAGAGAGAATTCCTTTTTTTCTCAACTGCCTGGAATATTTTTAGTAATATTGGTATCAGCTCGTTCTTGTATGTCTTATAGTATTCAGCTGAAAAGTCATCTGGTCTAGGACAGTTTTAAGCAGGGAGTTTTCTTATGACTAATTTATTTCTTGGATTCCCTTGGTCTGTTTAGGGTTTCAACTTCATCTTGTTTCAGCTTTGGGATGTTATGTGATACCAGGAAATTCTCCATTTCACCTAGATTTACTAGTTTATTTGCATACAGTTGTTTAAAATAACTCTAATAATGTTTTGAAATTCTTTAGAGTCTATTGTCACATCACCTTTTTCATTCCTAATTGCATTTATTTGGGCTTTCTCTATCTTTTTTAAAATCAATCTGGCCAAAGGTCTGTTTAAGTTATTTATCCTTTCAAAGAACAAGCTACGTCTCATTCATTCTTTCTATGCTATTTTCATCTTCTGTTTTCTATCATTGTGATTTTATCTTAGTAATCTGAATTTTTGTACCAAAATTAGGATTTAATTGTTCTTGTTTTTCCAGCTCTCTTAGATGTGACATTGGACTGTTTACTGATAATCCCTTTATTTCCTTGATATAAGTATGCAATGTCATAAACTTTCACATAACACTGACTCCATGGTAACCTGTAGGTATTGATATGTTGTGTCTTTATTTTAATTTGCTTCCAGGAATCTTGTTTATTTCTGTCTTAATATCTATGTTGATCCAAAAGTTATTCAGCAGCATGTAGTTTAGTTTCCATGTTTTTGTGTGTTTTATGAGATTCTTGTTGGTGATGATATTTTTATTTCATTGTAATCTGAGAAGATGCTTGGAATTATTTTAATTTTCTGGAATTTGTTCATGCTTGATTTATGCATGAGAATGTGATCAACTTTGGAGTATGGTCCATGTGCTACTGAGTAATGTATACTCTGTGATTGTTAAGTGACTTCTATAGATCTTTATTAGTTCCAATTGGTCTATGTCAAATTAAAGTTCCAGATCTCCTTATTGGTTTTTTGCCTTGATGATCAGTCTAGGACTGTTAGCAGGGTATTGAAGTCTCTGATTATTATTGTATGGGTGCCAGTATCATCTCTTAGTATATGTTGCAAATGTTTTATGAATCTGGGTGCTCCTGTGTTGGGTGCATATATATTTAAGATGGATATTCCTTACTGATAGATTGAACCCTTGATCACAGTGTAATGTCTTTCTGTGTCCTTTTTAGCTTTTATTGGTTTGAAGTCCACTTCTTCTGATATAAGAACAGCTACCTCTGTTCTTTTCTATTTTCCATTTTCCTGGAAGCTAAAATTCCAGCCCTTTACTTCGAACCTGTGAGTGTCTTATGCAGTAAGATGAGTTTCCTAGAAGCAGCAGAATGTTAAATCATACATCTTTATCCAATTTTCTACTCTATGCTTTTTAGTGGTGAATTTAGAGCTTTCTTGTTCAAGTTAATTATTAACATGAGAGGGTTTATACCTATCATAAGGTTCTTACAAGCTTGCTTTGCTGTTTCTTCTTCTTCCTCCCTTTTTTTTTTTTTGATTTGTAGATAATCTAAATGCTCTGTTAACTTTGTGATTACCTGTACTTTTGAAATGAGTAGTTTCATTCTTCATTTCTGTGCTCAAAACATTCTTAAGGATCTCCTGAAGGGCTGGTCTGGAGGTGGTATATTCTCTTAGGGAGTGGATGTCCAGAAAAGATTTTAATTCCTAATCATTGATGAAGCTTAGGATGGCAGGGTAAGAATACTTTACTGTAATAGTTTGTCTCTGAGAATGTTGAAGATGGGACTTCAGTCCTTCTGGCTTATAGAATTTATGCTGAGAAGTCTGCTTCAATTCTTATGGGTCTTCCCTGATAGGTGTTCTGACTCTTCTCTATAGCTGTCTTTAAGATTTTTTTCTTTCATGCTTATCTTATAGAGATGAATTACTATGTGTCTTGAGGATGGTCTTCTCACACAATACCTTGCAGAGGTTCTCTGAATCTCTTGTGTTTGGATGGTCAGCTCTCTCGTGAGGCATGGGAAATTTTCTTGGATGACCTTATGGAAGGCTTGCTCCAGGGTGTTCTTAGTTTCTTCTCTGTTTTACAGATATCAATTTATCATATATTTGATTTCTTTACATAGTTCCACCTCTCTCATAGGCACTGCTCATTATTTTGAACCTTTTCTCCTTGTTTTTGTAAGACTGGGTTAGTTTGATATTTTGATCTTCAAACTCTGAAATTCTTTCTTCTGCCTGATAAATTCTGCTTCCTAAGCTTGGTATTGTGCTCTGAAACTCCAGGAAGAATTTTTTTTTAATTTCCAGAATTTCTGGATGATCTTTCTTATATTGACCATTTCAGTTCTTAATTCCTTCACAGCTTCTAACTGTGCTCAAAACGAAGTTTTCCCTGTTTTTATCATTCAATACCTGGATTCTGTGTCTGTCATTAGGGACAGGTTGTTCTGGGTGGTTTCCTTTGTTTGGGGACTGGATGGTGCTTTTGTAAGTGAATCCCCTTTAAGGTTTATGAGGATTGCTGGTGTTTTTCCTCTGGTTCTTCCACATCTGTGAGGATCAGGTCTTCTCTTTTGTTATTATTTTTCAGTTTTGTTGTTTTGTGGTTTAGAATGATCTTGCTGCCCTAGGGCCTTTCCTACCATTCAAAATAGTTGACACTAGAAAGGGGCATTTACTACTGCTCTACCATTCTTGCTGAACAGTGCTCAGAACACAAAGTGACTTTCTGTTGCAGAGTTTTTCCTATAGTGAAGTCAGTCAGACTATCTTCCAACCTCTGGTGTAAGCTCTATGCCGGGACCAGTTGGGGGTATGGCCTCCTGGCAGCTGGGAGCACTGCAGGAGTTTCAATGTCACTTGCAGCCCAGAAATATTCCCACGGAGAACCAGGGTCTCTAGGTGCATCTTGCAACTCTCCCTCTACCATCAGTGCTCAGCAGATTCCCTGTCATGGAGTGATCTGTTCTGTGGACATGTGATGCTGGCAGGAAAACCTTCCTAGTCTGGTGTGAGAAGCTGACCATCAGATACTGGTGATGGGCACCAAATGAGTGCCACCAGCAGGCAAGCTTTCCTGGCCTGACTGCCAGCCACCAGGCACCACTTACAAGGAATATACTATTGGGGTTGAATGGTGGTAGTCATTCAATGCGTGGGCAGGTTCCCAGCTCCAAGCAGCATGCCACTGTTCCCTAAGCAGGTCTCCTCCTGCGTGGAACCAATGACTCAAAATGATGGAAAGAAGGGGAACTGACCCAGACTGTGTTAAGATCACTTACCTCCCTCAGAAACAAGGCGGGGCTGCAGATCCTATGCATTCCTGGTGCCTGGTAGGAATGAGCCCCTCCCTTTCAACTCCAAGTCAGCTGTCCAGACTCTTTCGTCCCTGACCCTATGTATTCCAAGAGTCCTTTGCAGAATGCAGGGTGCTTTCTCCATCCCAAACTACTTAAGCTGCTTAAGTTTATCAGGCTGGGTCCAACTTTTCTGTTCTGCTCAAGGAGAGAGGTGCAGGTAAGCTTCTTCCTGGTGGCCATCTTGTAATCACAGAGATAATTTGTCATTCTTAAGTAATGCTTCTGCACACTTGATTCTTTTAAAGTAAATTTAAAGTTGGTGAAATACATATGTTTCGAGGTATAGAACGTTGGAAAATAATTTACATTGACATTTTAAGTAGTTCTATATACAAAAGCGTGCCACAGGTCTTTCAGAATAGTGTCTATGACAAGCAAGAGAATACCCCCTAACAGTGTCTACATCCCAATCACCAAAACCTGAGGATATGTTACCTTAAATGAAAACTTGTACATAAAATTAAAGTAGCAGGCATTAAAATAGGCACAATATCCTTTGAAATCATTTGGGCTTTTCCAAGTGGAAGAGGGTAATAGAAGAGCAGGGCATAGCAATGTGAGGAAAAAAGAGACAGGAGAGGTTCAGTTCTTAAGAAGCTCTTAACTTATTTAGGCTGCCTCTGAAGACAAAGGAAAGAGACATGAGTTGAGAAAGGTGGGCAGCTTCTAAAGGTGGGATCAACGTTCAGTTGACAGTGAACAAGGAAACAAAGACTTCAGTCCTACAAGTACAAGGAGCTGAATTCAAATAAGTTGATTTTTACAATCCAAATGAGTTGAAAAACCAGTTCTCCCCTCCAGTTCACAGAAAGTCGTTCTACCTTGCCAGCATCTATATTTTAGGCCAGTGTTGGGCTTTTGAAATGTAGGACCCTAAGAAAATTAATTTGTGCCATTTAAAGTATTTTTATTTTATTTATTTTTTATTTTTTGGTTTTTTTTTTGAGTTGGAGTCTCACTCTGTAGCCCAGACTGGAGTGCAGTGGCCGCTCCCGGCCACCGCAGCCTCGACCTGCTGGGCTCCGGCGATCCTTCCGCCTCAGTCTTCCAAGTAGCCGGAATTACAGGCACGCACTACCACGCCTGGCTGATTTTTTGATTTATTGTAGAAATGAGGTCTCGCTGCCCAGGCGGGTATCGAACTAGTGGGCTCAGGCAATCCGCTCACCTCAGCCTCCCAAAGGCGTGGGATTACAGGCTGAGCCACCAAGCCCAGCTTAAAGTATTTTTAATAAATTTCCAGCGTCGCTAATCATCAGAGAAATGCAAAGCAAAATCACATTCAGATACCACCTCACCCCAGTAAGAATGGCCATCATTAATAAACACCAACAGATGCTGACCAGGATGCAGAGAAAAAGGAACACTTTCACACTGCTGGTGGGAATACAAACTAGTACAGCCTCTTTGGAAGACAGTATGGCAATTTCTGAAAAAACTAGAAATTGACCTTCCATATGATCCAGCAATCCCCTTATTGGGAATATACCCGAAGGAACTCAAATTATTCTACAAAAAAGATACATGCACACTGATGTTTGTTGCAGTTCTATTCACAATAGCAAAAAATATGGAACCAATCATGCTATCCACTGAAGCTGGACTGGATTAAAAAAAAAAATGTGGCACATATACACAAAGGAATATTATGCAGCCCTAAAGAAGGACAAACATATGGACTTCACAGAAAGTTGGATGGATTTAGAGTCAGTCTATCATACTCAGTGATCTATCACAGAAACAAAAAACAGAGCACCATATGTTCTCACTCATTAGCAGACCTTGAACAATTATCAGAATACTATAAGAAAGGGATGGGCAGTAGTGGGAAACTGCCAGGGGATGGGGGATGGGATCTGCATTTGAGGGAAACTGCCAGGGAGGGAGGGGCACAACTCGTCAACATGGGTACTTGCATAATGAACATTTGTATACTTAACACTTAATTGTACCCCACATCTTTAAAGTAAAATAAAATAAAATGAAAAACAAACCAAAATAAGTTTAAAAATAAAATAAATTTCCAAAATATTAACCTACTATAATTACATATGTACCTAATTATTTGCTTACTTTGGATTTATTATATGAGCGACATTTGCAAGGAATTTCCAAACAATTTTAACCTTCACAAAATTCTATGTTTTAAATCTTACTGTTTTCATTTCATGGATAAGAAAACTGAAATCTAGAAAGGAAAATAAACTTTCTAAAAGCAACACAGCTACTGAACTCTATTACTATTATTCAAAAATAGGGCTTGGAATCATGTTGTTTACACCACTATGATAAATTTATATGTTTATGTACATACACTCCCACACATACGTATACCTACTGCATCTACATAAATGCATTTTATAAAATCTCTAAGTAACATAGTGTTTTATGAAACATGTAATTTATTATCTATTTAAATAAAAACTTATCTTGTAATAAATATTTAAGTAAATGTAAATTTCCTTGCTTAATTTTTTAAATATGTTTACCTTTAACACTAGTAAACATTTTTACTGAGTTTAAGGTGAAATATTTACTACTTAAAATTTGAAGTTGTCTCAAATTTAAAATAATTTTAGTATTGCAAATAAAATAAGTAGATTCAATTATACGTAACATAGAACCAAAATTAAATAAAGTTTGAAAACCAAAAATAAACTGTTAATGTAGGTCAAAAAAACATACAAATAACACGGAGAATTAAACAAGCTTCATATGTACATACCTGATGTTCAGTTTTTATCTTAAGCAAAATGTTGCACTAACATCTGTTATCGAATTTTTTTAGGTCATCTTTCTATTATCAAAACAGCACTTCCATCATTGCTCCCTTTGAAGCTTTCAAAGAAAACTGCATAGTATGACTCATTCTAGTGGGACAATCTAAATATCTTGAGGTCTTGGGGAACCAGAGCGCAAGTAAACATCCAGTTCTTGAGGTAAGTGAACCACTACAGTGCAGGAGTGAACTGAATCCTTCCCTGGAAATAGAGATGGCTTGCACACGTGAAGACAGATATTAGGAACATGTAGTAAATAACTTTTTTATTTTTTTACTTTTTTGAGTTGGAGTCTCACTTTGTCGCCCAGGCTGGAGTGCAGTGGCACACTCACAGCCACCGCAGCCTCGAACTGCTGGGCTCAGGCAATCCTTCCACCTCAGTCTTCCAAGTAGTCGGAACTATGGGCATGCACCCCCACACCTGGATAATTTTTTGATTTATTGTAGAGACGAGGTCTCACCAAGCTACTCAAGCTGGTTTTGAATCCCTGGATTCAGGCAATCCTTTTGCCTTGGCTCCCAAAGTGCTAGGATTACAGACTTGAGCCACCGTGTCAACCATAAATAACTTTTAAAGGAGACAAAATAAATAAATGCTAGTTATCAATAGATTGATGAAAGTGTGAACGAGATTATAATTTAGGTAGAGCGGTCAGGAATGATGAGGAACAGTCATGCCAAGATCAAGGTGGTAGGTCTTATATGAAAAGAAAAAGGAAGTATAGTAATCCTAATATGCAAATGAAAAATGTCACTGCTGTAAATGAGTGAAAGAGTTGGGTAGAGCAAGTAACAAAAGGTAATGTTAAAGATGGTACAGACAGGGACCATGTTATGGTCTGGGTAATGCTCGGCTGCTCCCCTTGATACCTATAAATCAAAGGGACAGGGAACTGTTAGAAGTTTTTTTCGAGTTCGAATCCAGGGAGCAGAGCCGGACTCAAGGTCTTTCTAAAATGGTTCTGTTCACCCTCCAGGCTTTTACAATTCACTTTCATAGTCCAGAGTTGTAGTTCCTATTCATTAGCCAGGAGACCAGCAGAGCATTGTACAGAACTTAAGCTACAGTTGCATTTTACATTTAGATAGTTAGAGTAATTTGATATTTAGAGTAAAGAAAGTTTATGAGGCTTAAGACATCATGCATTGCAAAAGTTATGCAAATCACAAGACTAAAGAGTACATTGATAAATATAGTTCAAAGAAAGGGTATAAATAGGGATTTACATCTTTGGGCCTAGCCTGCAGGGAAGTCAAGGATCCCTTGAAACTACTTACTGAAAGTGCATAGAGGACAAGGGACTCTTAGTAATGTGCTTAGGAATGTGCAGGAGCACTTGAATCACCACCATGCCCTACTCCAGGGGCAGTGGCAATATGGAGGGACATTTATGGGTCCTTGTATCAACCAGATAGCAGGAACTTGTGAACCATGACAAGTAGTTTGTATTTTATTCTGAGTTTAACTCATCAGAAAGGTATTATAAAATTTATTCACATGATCTGATTATATTTGAAGATGATTCTGACTTTGTTTACTACATTGTGGGGCCAGTAGATCCATAAATTTTCAGTAATTTGAACAGACTGCTGATAGAAATTGGGACTTTATGGATGCTGCCTATGAGGGCTAAAAATGGGCTTTAAAAATTGGAGAAAAAAAGATCCTTCCTATATAGAGGTAGAAAATTTAGCAAAACTCCACTATATTAAAGCGGAATATTAAAGTGATTATTATCTTAGGTAAGAACATCTCCAAACAAAGTGGTAAAGGTGATTTCTGATTTCCTATTGCTGTTTAGAGTAAAATCATGAAGAGAGGAAAACTGAGGGAAGAACTGTTAAACACAGAGGAACCAAGAATGAATGATTTAAAACTTATCAAGCTCCCTAGACAGTAGAAGATTACAAAATTCAAATACGGCTGCCAGGAACTTGGCATGAAGCAAAAACGGATGTGTCACTATATGATCTGACATCTGACAGATCAAAGGTCAAAATATTCAATAATACAAAGGACCTCTTCACGAGATTAAGGATATGCCTCATAGATCCTCCCAAACTAGTGTTTCTTTGGAAAGTTTAAGTATATTGTCTCTCAGTCATCTCAGTAGAAGCCAAAGATAGAGAACACATTTTGTCAAAAAGTCTTATAGGTAGGCCTTTGACTAATGAAAGGAAACTCAGTGAAATTCACACAAGATCCCCAAAGTTCTTGAGAACATTGTTTCAGCAGAAACAATTCTAACTTAGCCTGAAAACTGAAAGAAGATAAAGTTAAGTTAAGCTATTGGATCCCCAAATTCTAAAGACAAGAAGGGTAAAACTGCTTAACAAATACCTGCTGCTTTTTGTGATTATTTCCAGTCCTTGAAACTTAATCATAAAATCTGACTGCAGTTTGCCTGTTTGGATTTCACAACTGATTTGGATAAATAACTTCTTACCTACTATTTTGAACCAAAATGTGTACAGGGGAAATCCAAAAAACCCAGAATTTATTTATAAAAAATGTGTATTCATTCTCCAAGAAAAAAAAAAAATCACTGAAGTCCAACACAGCCTCTCACAACAACACCAGCTGCTACACTAATATTGATGTATTCCTAAAACACTTACCTAGCAGGGGAGGCTTGTATTACAAAGGGCCCACCCTCCAAAAAATAATTCTGTTTCTTTGGGTGCCCCCTAATATGTTATACTTGTTCCACTATTGTATGTTGAGGGTGTTGTTGGCAGATTAATTGTGTCTTTAGTTTTATTTGTCCACAGATGGAGAGGAATTGTGCCTCACAGTTGTACTTAATGAATTATGCACAGCTGGTCTTAGATGATTTAGGTGTTGGGAATTTTGACCTTGAGCTGATAATATAATGGAATGAGACTCTTTGGAACACTGGGAGAGGATGAATGACATTTGCTTGTGGGAAGGATGCGAATCATTGGGGCTCAGAAAGTAGACTATGGTAAGCAGAATACAAAAATGGTTCCAGTGATGGTCTGAACAATTTTGTCTCCCCCAAATTTATATGTAGAAAATCTAATCACCAATGTGATGGCATTAGGAGGTGAGGTTTTTAGGAAGTAATTAGAGTTTGAGGAACACTCTTAAAAATGGAATTAGTGGCTTTATAAAAAGAATCTCCAGTTCAGTGGCTCAGCCTGTAATCCTGCGCTTTGGGAGGCTGAGGTGAGTGGATTGCCGGAGCCCGCGGGTTCGAGACCCGCCTGGGAAACTTGGCGAGACCTCATCTCTACAATAAATCAAAAAATTAGCTGGGCATGGTAGTGTCGTTCCAGCTACTTGGAAGGCTGAGGCGGAAGGATCACCGGAACCCAGCGGGTCGAGGCTGCGGTGGCCAGGAGTGGCCACTGCACTCCAGTCTGGGTGACAGGGTGAGATTCCAACTCAAAAAAAAAAAAAAAAAAAAAATTTGTCCAGATGTTAAAAGTGAAAAAAATTATCATAAGAAGCTATTTGTTCAGAAATAACATCATACATACAAAATCTTTTGACAAGTCTTAAGATATATGCATAGAAACATATTTCCCGATATTTTTGCTCTCTTCTTCTAAGATTTGGGGGAGAAAGCTATTAAAAAGTATATTGTATGTCAAAGCGTGATGGCTCACACCTGTAAACCCAGCACTCTGAGAGGTCGAGGCAAGTGGATTGTTTTAGGTCAGAAGTTTGAGACCAGCTTAGGCAACATAGTGAGACCTTGTTTCTACAAAAAGTAAAAATTAGCCAGCTGTGGTAGTCCTAGCTACTTAAGCAGAAGGACTGCCTGAGCCCATGAGGTCGAGGCTGAGATGAGCTGTGCTCGTGCCGCTGCGCTCCTGGGCAACAGAGAGAGACCCTGACTCAAAAGAAACAGTATATTATAAGTATTACTGTTACCTGAGCCCAGCAGGTCGAGGCTGCGGTAGCCGGAAGCGACCACTGCACTCCAGTCTGGGTAACAGAGTGAGACTCCAACTCAAAAAAAAAAAGCATCTCCAGAGAGCTGCCTTGCACCATTTCACCAATTGTGGGCACAGTGAGAAGGTGCCATTTTTGAGACATCGAGTCTGCTAGTGTCTTGATCTTAGACTTTCCAGCTTTAAGAACTGCAAGAAATATATTTCTGTTGTTTATAATGTTTATAATTTATAAACATCAGTTTAATGATGTTTTGTTATACAATCCTGAATAGACTAAGACAATCCCCAATGTCCCCACACCCTGATTTACACATTCTATATGTCTTTTTAGTGTGACCAAGACCAATACACATGAGAATGACACCTTCGTGGTTATGCTATAGAATATGGAAAAGTGGATTGTTTAGATGTAAGGAAGGTCTCTAAACAGTTGACTTTGAATTCATCAAAAAAGAGATAATCCTAGGTGGGCCTGACCTAATTAGGTGAGCTCCTTAAAAGAAGATGAAGTCTTGCTGAGCCGCTTTCCTGCTGAGTTGCTAGTCTAGACACAACCAACCATGTTATAAACTGCCTAGGAAGGAAACATAGGGATAGCACCCAATCATGGCCTCAGGAATTGAAGAAAAACCCCCAGCTGCAGCCAGCAAGAAAACAGGAAACTTATTTCCATATCTGCATGAAACTGGATGTTGGGAGAAAAGGCGGGGGAAATTGCAACAGGACCCTAAGTTCCAGTTGAACATTTAGCCTAGGCTGGCACTTTGCTTTCAGTTTTGTGAGACCCTGAGCAGAGAATTGAGCTCCCATGTATGCCATGCTAGGTCTTTGGACCCACAGAGACCGAGGTAATCAATGTGTTTTGAGCACTAAGTTAACAGTAACCTGTTCAACAGATATTGAAAACAAATACACAATCAATTGATTTCTTTTAATGGGAAAAGACGATTTCCTAATTTCTAGATTATGGGCCATGGACTCACACCAGCCATCACTGGATTTCACCCTGAGTCATCCTGCTTGCTGAAGTCCAACCACTTAATCAGGATACCTAGTATCTTTTACTTGGGTTTCTTGCATTAGAATAGACATCTTTTTTATATCTGGAAAAGCCATATGACCCTGGAGCTTCCTAGGTTCATGTTTCCTGCTGGATGAACAAAATTATTGCAGAGAAAGAATAAATGCAGTCAATAGCCAAAGGGAAGCATACATAAATGATCATAACAAGTATCAAGGCTGATTGTGTCTGTGTTGTAGTTCAAACTACACATTTCCCCACAGGGAAAATCTGAGTTCCCTTGCATCATAAGTTTGCAGTGAAACCACCCTGACATGTATACATTAAGTTCATTTTTTATCATTGTTCTTGATCAAATTGGGCCTCTGTTACCTGAAACCTAAAGGAAACTGGTTAATAGAATTCAAACTAAATATTATAAATTGTCTATTAATGACTATGACCAAAACTTACACAGCAAGCAACCAACATGTTTACCATTTTTTTCTTCAAATTACTTGCATTTATTCATCTTAGCAGATATTCAAAACATTTTTCTTCAGTGAGAATTAAATTTCTCAATCTCTCTCTCTCTCATCTGTGTTTTTATTTTCTTCCTTGAAAACATCCTTACATTATTAAACTGTTTTTTACCTATTCCTTTTCTACTGTTTCTAGAGAAGATTCAAGAGTTCTCAGGAACACTATTTTCAGACTAATGACATCTTCTCTATCCATTAGAATAAATGACTTGTATTGCCTCTAGGGCTGTTAGTCTCATTCATTCCTTCTATTTCATTAGTTCTCAAGCTTTCGTATTCCACTAGCATTTCCTTTCTCTCCCAGAATATCTGCAGAACATCCTTATGCCTTGCATCAATTATTTTAAGCCAAGTCACTTTTATGAAATTATGAAATTATCTCCAGTCTCTACTTATTTCCTCAATACATATTCCTCTCTGTATCAATTAGAGTCCAGTCAAGCAACAAAATCTATACAGTTATTGAAAACAAAGATTTGATATAAAAAAATCTTTCCTTGAGCTATAAAAGTGTTATTAAAGCATAAGCAGAAAACTAATGTAACGTGGAGGTAGAAGTCATAGGAATCAACTATCATCCCTAGGGCTGAAAGAACCCAGGATATTGGAATTATGAAACCTTAAAAACTTAGAAACTTGCTTAGCTCTCTGCAGAGACTAAAGTAAGACTCCAGAGGAAGGAATGGCAGTTCTGCTGGTGCTGGTGTAACTGAGCTTGAAAGAGGGCCACTGTGGAAGACAGCACTGCTTAGATTGTTTCTGAGTGGTGATTGTCACGAAGCTGGTATGACATATTTTGCAAAGACTGATAACTGGATTCAGCTGCTGCTATATAAAAAAAAAAAGTGCCTGCTGCAAGTTTAAATAGACTTTATTGGAATGACGCTCACATGAACTGCAAGCAGAAGAGAAGCCCACATTAAGCAGACAGGAAGGAGCAAATCCTCCTTTTTTCTCCCTGCCCCACAGCCTCCTTCCGGGACCACTTGTGGGCAGATCTCATTGTATGATCGGTGTTCAGGATCCCAGTTCCACCATCACAAAGCCCATTGAGAAATCTAAGTTTAATGCTGAGATACAATAGCTTAAACCTACTATATTTTTGCTTTGGTGCCTTCACTTTTGTAAAAATTCCTTTTGAATTACAATTACAGAATTTTAAGAGGTCATCTATAAACTTACGATTCTACATCCAGTAACATTTTAATTTTAATTTTTTTCTATGGGATTACTGATCTTGAAAGAGTCCATAATCATCCTAATACTTGATTCTTGGTTTTCCTAATATCTATCTAGGTATTAGCATTCAAAGTTCTTAATTGATTTACCATTATTTCTTACCACTTTATTGTATAATTTGTGTTTATTGTTTCAACAAATACTAATATTAAGAAACAGTAACTCAAAGCTTATCATGGGCTAGACACCATGATATTTGACAGAAAATGACCACGATTAATATAGCTATGTACTTGTGGGTTTTATCTGAAAAAGAGTATTATATCAATAGTTATTTAACTGCAATTTTCAGTGGGAACCAAAAATCTAAAGCATAGTGCAAAATGAGAAATGACAGTAACACACACATAAATACGTGTGTGTGTGTGTGTGTGTGTGTTTTATGTGTGTGTATATATACATCTACATATATTGATGTCTGTTACATATTGATGTTTATTACATATATTCCAGGACAGTATATTTATGTGTGTGCATGTGTGCGTGTTTGTGAGCATGTTAACAAAATGACCTGATGCATTTGAAGATCAGGCAAATATTTCCTGAAAATATTATTTTTGACTTGAAGAAGACCTAACTCTATAAAACAGTGTATAGAATTAGTAAGAGTTTCAAGGAAGTGAGAAAAACAATGAATATGAAGTAGGAAGGGTCTTACTTTGAGAAATCAAAAGAAAGTCAACAAAGATGATAAATGCATGTAAGTGATAAATTCCACAAGATTATTTTATTCTCTTTCTCTTGTCTCCACAATATAGTACAGAGGATTGTAGTATGATATAAGTTTTTATAACATTAGTATGTACACTTACAAACATATTACAAAGTGTATATATATATACATATATGCAGTGAATGATTGGTTCCAGACTCCGTCTCAGATACCAAAATTCATAGACACTCAATCCCTATATAAACTGATGTCGTCTTTTACATGAGGGGGACCCCTCAAAAACACATAAATTATACATTTAAAAAGTGTGTATTTATTCTTACATGTTTAAACTTTATTCACCTTCGAAGTACTCTCTGTTTGATGCAATATACCTATCAAGATGCCTTTTCCACTGCTCAAAACAATTTTTAAATTAGTTTTTACTGCTTCTGCTATTTTTTTTTTGAGTTGGAGTCTCACTCTGTCGCCCAGAGTAGAGTGCAGTGGCACGCTCCCGGCCACCACAGCCTCGACCTGCTGGGCTCTGGCGATCCTTCCGTCTCAACCTCCCAAGTAGCCAGAACTACAAGTGCGCACGACCATGCCCGGTCGTGCTAATTTTTGATTTATTGTAGAGACGAGGTCTCACCAAGTTGCCCAGGTGGGTCTTGAACCCACGGGCTCAGGTGATCCACTCGCCTCGGCCTCCCAAAGTGTTGGGATTACAGGCTGCACCACCGAGCCCGGCCACTTCTGCTATTTTTGGTTTCATCTCTTACACATCAGCAAATTAATTCCTTTGGAAGACATTTTTATCTGTGGAGTAAAAAGAAATTCAGGGTGAGATCAAGTGAATAGAGAGAGTAGGGCTCAGGGGTCATGCTATTTTTGGTAAAAAAAACTGTTGAATACTCAGCATGATGTGGGCAGGTGTGCTTGTATATCACCCATAATCAAAAGAATTTTTAAAAAAATAAAATTTACTGAAGCTGAGCACAGCCTCTCACAACAATGCTTGCTAATACAGTAATATTGATGGGTTCCTACAACACTTACCTAGCAAGGGAAACCTGTACTCAAAGTAATTCTGTTTTATTTTGTTTTGTTTTTTTGGGGGGGGAGGAGTCTCCCATTATATAAACTATGCATATCTTCTCACTTTAAATCTTCTCTAGATTGCCAATAATATCTGATACAATGTAAATGCTATATACAGAGTTGTTATAGTGCATTTTTTTATGGACTATTGATGACAAGGAAATAAATCTGTACAAATCAGTACAGATAAACTTTGTATTATTTTTATTTTCTTTTCTAAAATATTTTCAATCAAAAGTTGGTGGAATCTAGGGATGTGGAACCTAGGAATATTGAGGGCTGACTATATACATGAATATGTATATACTGCATGTACATATAAACATATATACATATACACGTTGCAAGAGTTTTCAACTCCATTGTCAGCTTAAAACAGCAACCTGGATTCATGTCCCACAATCAAGAAGATGAAGGAACATGGACACCAAAAGGATGAGTGAAAGGAGTTTATTTAGCAACAAAGCTCTCCAGAAAAGGAGAGGGAGCCCAAAATGTGTACACTCCATGGGAGAGTGTTTGGGGTTTTTCTCTCTCCTTTCTAGGGGCATTCTTCTCTTTTGCATCTTACCTGCTTTTCACCCACCTAGCTGTTTCCTGGTTCCAGCCTTTACTGCCCATGTGTGCACCTGTCCAAAGTAACTCCATCTTGATTATTACCGGTAAGTACCATAGAGAAGCCCACTCAGAGGGGTAAAACCTCAATGCTAATGTCAGGTTTTATTTTGATAACATACAATCTTATTCTTTTAGGAAAGTGAGCAATTTAATGTAATAAACATCTTAATATTTAGACCAAAATTTTATTATTCTGCCAGTTAGCTGTGTCTACTCTGGTTTTTCGGGAGCTTAGTTCTAGAAATTTACTTTTTGTTGTTGGTGGTGGTGATTGTTTTGTAATTTTGTAACTTTCTTTTTTTTTGCTTAATAAACCTTGATTTTCTGTTATAGCATTACAAGAAGATAGAAAAACGCTTGTGTTATATTAGCTAATTAAAGCTACAAAATTCACTTTGGTAACATACATTTATTCTAGCATTTTCAGGCTTCTATGTTCCTTCATTTAGAAATAATCTTATAAATTTATTTGCAAGAGAAAATACCAAATAATACATATCTCAGCATATAGTAACAAATTTAGCCTCACCCAGAAGGAGGTTTGGTCTTTGCCCTTGGCTCTGAATAGAGATTCAGCCCTTGAAATGTCCTGCCTGATAATATCTTTGTTTTCAGGACATGCTAGATAATTTAACAATGTAACTTTTGGTCAAAGGCTTTAGGTGACCAGGTATGGGATTAATAACTTCATAAGAACTGGGGACTGGGGTTAGTCAGGCAGGCAGTCGACAAGGCAGTCGACAATGTCTACATAACAGAGCTCAGTAGAGATCCTACACACCGAGGCTTCAAATGGCTCCATTGGTTGACAATGCTTCATGTATATTGTCACACATCATTGCTAGAAGTTAATGTCGTCCATGACTCCATTGCAAAACAAACTGAAATCCGATATATAATGGCTATTAAATTGTATTGCTGTGAATGGAGATTGCTCTTAAGTTCATTAGCAAAGTCACATTCTGAGCCTAACTATGGTGTTCAGTAGCTGAACCCAACCATGCTGCTGTCAAAACTCTGAACCAACATGAGGAGAGTCAATCTAACTACTGTTTCCCCTGTTAATCTATCACAAGCATTATGATGAGCAAATACTTGCACCTAGGTTTCAATAAATTAGTTTTCTTTACATACTTCAGTTCACAGAAAATGGTGTTCTGATCCTGAATTTTGATTCCAGTAGCCTGCTTAACACCTCAGTCTTTTCTCAGAAGTGGTTTTCTTTCTAATTCATTCTCTGAAAAAAATTTTGTTCCCAAATACTAAGTTGCAACTATCTGTAAGAGGACAAACTAAATAATAAAAGACATATTTCCCATCTGTTATCTCTTCATGTTCTGCTTTCATAATGGAACACAATTATTTTATTTAAGTTTTTTTTGATGTTGAACATTTTCAGGAATTATAACTATAAAACTTTGTGTTCTCTATTATATTGTACTCTGCTTCTCAAACGTAATCTACCCTTGCTTCCTGAAACCTAGATGGTTTTCCTAGAATTTTCCTTTTCTTATTTAAGCATTTTTTTCTTAATGCTGATCTTCGGAAGACATTAACTACCCATACCCCCATATATAGATAACTGCCACATGTAACTATAACGAATTATGACTGCACTTCTTTAAAGGTGCAAGACAGTCTACAAATCATAATAATACAATAAAATTTAATGTAATATTTTTTCAGTACATAACAACATCTATGAATATATTATATTATAAGAATGCTTTAGAAACTTTTTACTTTTACACTCAGCAGTGCTGATCAGTGTAAAGCCTCAGTTCTCCTAGAAATAACTGAAAATTCAATTTAAGTCATTGAATTTAGCTAGATCAAAACCCACAGAAGTTATAAAACTTATACTGAACACAGGAGAAAATCAATCAGAAAAGATGTAATGCTTATGTAGAGAGATATGAATCTCCGGAACATCAAGGAAAGCTAGATGATGAATTAGTTTGATTAAGGTAACAGGAGAAAGTTTGAGTAGGAAGATAACCAATGAAAATGATAGACAAGCTGCTATCATTCTTCACTGGCAAACATGTTTTTAAAACATTGGTCCTGAAGACAGTACCAACAAAATGCTCTCAGTCAAATGCAGATTCTCTCTCATTTGTGATGAAAATGTCTGTCAGTATATGTTTGCAAGCCAATTGTCTGAACATGCAAAAGTAAAACTACACAGTGAATGAGGTTTTCCTATCAAAAAGGCAATATGTAATTCTAAAAGTTGCTTTCAGTTCTGTCTCTTGAAATATATTTTTTGAAACCCAATTTTGAAAGTTTTTATGTTATGATTACTATTATGCCATTTCAACTGCTTTTTGGAATTAAGAATTCCATCAGTTTTTATGTTTCGAGACGCAGATACCAAGACTCCATAAGACATGTTGGGGACTTACTGGGGGAAATGCTTGTGAAAGAAAGGTGGGAGGAAGCAGAAATGCAAGGCAGGTCTGGCCTGTGATACCACAGGACACAGGGCAAAGAAAGGAGGGCTGTGTGGTTGGATAGTCTCATTACATTTCTAAAAAAAAGTTTTTAAAAGTTCTTGTCAAGTCAGTAAGAAGTGCACGCCAATGTTTCCTGCTGGCAAAGGACAGCACTAGTACCAAACAAGCCCAGTCACTGGGTAGGAATAATCTGGGGAAACAGGGCCTCCTGGAATTGGGGTGTTTGATCCCCAGGGCAGTAGCTGAAGCTGTCAGTCAACCACACTCTATCACCCATGAGATCAGAGTGGCACATTTTTATAGCTATTCCCAGAAAGGACAAAAATTCTAAGTAAATAAAACATAGAGTCCTTTAAATTTAATATCACTAACAGTCATCAAACAAATGGCAAAGATAAGTGTCAAAACTCGTTGTCTTGGCAGGAAGGAAGGAGCAGAAGCAGAGGAAGCAGCGTTACCAGAGGCAGAACTGGGTCTTAGTAGGGCTGGACTTCTGCCCTGCCAATAGGGGGCAAATTATCTGTTTGTGTGCCAGCTATTTAAGTAGGTTCCCAGCACCTGGAGACCTTAAAGAAAAAAAGCAGTTGAAAGTGTTCTTTTCTACTTTGGTCTGGAAGAGTCTCCTCTGTCTCTAGTGGTATTACGAGATTGCCAATCAAAAAGATTCCTTGGGCTGTTCAGCAGGTCACACTCTTTTTTTCAGATGTGAACCCTTCAAATTTTTAAACCACAGGATTAAGACAAATAGAAGGAAGTATATTACTCTCACAATAGCAAATGTCAATCCAGAGCATAATGGAAAGCAAGCTTCGGAGGGCTTCTGTGTGAGCTCTGAAGACAGAACCTGGATGTTATAATAAAGTACTGTAGAGCTCATGTTCATAGCTGATAATGCCTTTCCAGGGAACAGACCATCCATTTTTAGCATCCCATTATTCAGCAGCAGGTGAGGTGATTTTTAATTGTAAGCTTCTTAATAACCAGATTATGATATGCCTATGAGTTTGAGGAATGGGAGGTAGAGGCAATAATGAATTATTAGTCCAGTGCCAGGGAGAGAAAGACCATGTGCTGATTGTTCAGTTCTGCACTGGGCTCTACACAACAAAGAATGATAGTGGCAGGCAGTGCGCACCTTGCCAGCATGTGTTAACATCATAATAAAAAATAATATTCTGATTTCCATTACAGTTCTGCAAATCATCTTTTTATGACCCAGTGTTTTTCATAAGGGAGGACAAAGGCGGGAGAGTAGTGGTGAGGGGTGGTTTATTTCTTTCTGTACCTGAAAACAGGATGATACATCAGATCCATTTTAGACGGAGCAAAAATAAATAAATAAATAAATACAGTACAGACAGCAGGTGGTATCACATGTGTCAAATTAACTTTGTCCAAATAAATCTTTTCTCTACAATCCCCAGCTGTGTGGAAAAGTAGAAACCTATAAGTCTCCCCATGATGACATTTAAAAGAAAGATGCTATTGGTGGTGCCTTGAGATAAAGCAATAAGTTTGAGTGCTAGAAAATTTTCCTTTATTTTTATCGTTTATTTCCACAGCCATGTATGTTGTGATTTCTTTCTTCTTTATTATTAAAATTCAATGCTGGTAGTTACAGTAAAATCAGGGTCAATGATGGATAATTTCCTCCCATTCCTGCCCTCCTTGTTGCTATTTTTTAAAGAATGGAATAGAAGCAGAAATGTGTTTAGAAAATAAAATGCTAAGATGAATTACTAAACTGAGAGGAACATTAAAGTTTATATACGCAAACATCCTGTGTAATATTCTCAGAAGGGCTTTGTAGCTTGCAGACAGTGACAGCTATTGGGAGCCAGGATTAGATCTAATATCGACATATTTCTTGCCCAGTGGCTTTATTCTTCTACCAAATACAGTTCTCTTGACTTTTCTGTTATGTCTTCATTAATCTTTCCATTAACTCCCTCTTTCCCTGAATAATCTAACCTCCCTTAGTGGCGTGACCAGGTCACATCTAGCTATATAGACAGTCATGAAAGAAAACTATCTCCACCAAGTGTTAGCTAACTTCTGACAAATTATCTTAGGTCCCTACTCATGTCAAAACGGAATTGTCTTGAATATTTAGCACTCATAATTTATATAAGCAGTAGTCTTTGATGTCTAAAACAGAATATGATATCAAATGACATTTGTTTGAATCTGAGAGAAATATTTAGAAATATGTGTATATGGTATGTGGATTTAATGAGGTTTTTTCCAATACATCTCCTTTCATACAAAATATATGGTTGTCTATTTGACCTAAGTCTAAAGCCATCTGTGAGTAGGAAGTTTGTTTTTGTTTTTTTTAAAGTACGTGAAATAGAAATGAGGTTCCTTAAAGTTGGGAAAGTCAGTTTAGCCAAATACTGGGTTTCTGTTTTCTTCTTTAGGTAAACATCAATAAAATATGCCAAAAGAGTTGATTTGTGAAATTGAGAATTTGGAGAAAATGAGCATTAGTTCTAGAAAAGAGCATAGAATTGTAATCCTGTACAAGCACAATTTATATTCTAAAAATTCACTAATCTTATGTATTGCTTGCAAATAATCACTTCAAAAATATCAAGATGACAGATATATTTTTTAGAGTTCATTGTTATATGGAAGAAAACAAGTTTATTACCAAACATTATCTTTGCACATGAGAAATACTTTGTAGATTTGTTAAATTAATTACATTAAGCCAATGAAAGTCATGAACAAAAGGAAGAGCATCTTGTTAGTGATAACTAAAACATTTTTGAAGGTAGTTTCATTTACCAATGCAATCATCTAGTCCTACATTATGTATTATTTTCTTTTCTTTTTTTTTTTTTGAGTTGGAGTCTCACTCTGTCGCCCAGACTGGAGCGCAGTGGCTGCTCCTGGCCACTGCAGCCTCGACCTGCTGGGCTCTGGCGATCCTTCCGCCTCAGCCTTCTAAGCAGCTGGAACTACAGGCACGCATTACCATGCCTGGCTAATTTTTTATTTATTGTAGAGACGAGGTCTCACTAAGTTGTCCAGGTGGGTCTCGAACCCTCAGGCTTAGGCAATTCACTCACCTCAGCCACCCAAAGCGCGGGATTACAGGCTGAGCCACCGAGTCCAGCTTATATATCATTTTCTATTTTTCTTTTTAAAAAAATGAAAAACAAGGCAATTGTTTAACAAATTGTCTATACAAAAGGAGTGTAAATGAGTTTATGCATCACGAACTGAATCAGAGAAATATAGTTCAGTAGATATACTATATTCTCAGCATGAAACACATATGTGTGCACATGCACATATACAAGATAGAATTATTGAAATTTGGTACATAGTCCTAGCTGTGTTTTCTTTGCTCCCAAACCTTCTACAGAGATTCATGAAATTGCTAAAGATCATACACTTACAATAATTCAAATATTTTCCCCTTATCAGAAATTTTAACTCTCCTACTGAAATAATCACAATTATTTTGAGTATACACATTTTAAGTCTGTTCTATGGAGAAAAGCGCCAAAATATCTCTACAAGGATATCAAACAAAGATATAGTTAAGTTTTTCTTTTAATCTATTTCCAACTACCCAAACTCCAGATCTGCCCTTTGTTTTACTCATATAGATAGAAAAGAAAATTACACTTAAAGTTAATTAAAGGATTTAAATTATATGAGTTCACTATAGTATGACAGCTTTTGAAATTTTAATTGAAGATTGTATGAATTAAATTATGAGAGAAAAATGTCTATTCATGATATTTTTATTATGCTTATATAAAACAGAAATGTCAGCATAGGTCGATATATTTGCTTTTTAAAATTAAATGACAGAAATAACTCATCCAAGAAACCAGCAGAAAGAGCAGACTTTTTCACTTTGACACTTCAAATGGCATTTGCAAGTGTGACTGATCATAATGTGATAAAATGGCTTCCTTCTGTCAGTCTGTATGTGAGAAGTAAAATTGGCAGGAGTGTGAAAATTTTCTCCTATGTTATTTATGTTTCTATTCAAAATCAGAAAACAATAGAACAGCATTTTTTAATGCATGAAAATGTGTTAAAAGTAAAAGGAGGATGCAGTTCCTGAGAACTGGTATCATTAGTTGCTTAATGTTCACATGAATGGGTTGCTAACAGCATAAAGCTTGCAGTCAGATACCTGAGTTTCAACCACAACCTCATCATTTTCTACATATGACACCTCAAGCAAGTTTTCTACCTTTTAAATGCTCAGTTATAGATGTATGAAAAGCAGTTAATAATTGCTTCTTAGAAATTTGTTACAAAGACAATGTAATGGAATTGGCACAACACAGCAAATTTAGTTAGTATTAGTTTTAATTTGGGTCTCATAAAACAGAACTTTCATGTGTTTTGTTTGTATGTTTTGTCTCAGAGTCACTGAAAGTGTTAAGTGTTTTTATTCAGTAATGTTCATTGCTAGCTATGGCTATTATTTATATGAGTTTTGCTTGAACACTTCTATGAATAATGTCTAAGAATATCTATATCCAACAGTTCTTACAAAAGATGATTCTTACTTGTCAATGCAGACACTTCTAACCTTTCTCCCAAGAAATAGTCAGGCATATTTGGAAAATCTAGTACAATTACAGAGAAAGTTGCAAAATATTGAAATTGCATCAGTAAAATAACTTCATAATATTTTCTGTATGTAAAATTATTTATTAATTTTAGGGTGCATTAATATATTTATGAATCATGCCATTCATTTATTTAATGTGTAAGAAATACTAAGTTATGTAGAAAAAAGTGGGCATAGAAAAACTTTCTACATTCTAGGTGTTTTCTTCTTAATTTATAAACATGCTGAAGCATATAAATCAGTGGTTTACATTATAGGCAAGGAGGGAAAAGCAAATATGGTAGGACTTTAGGTATCTATAAATTAAGATTCTTTAAAGTGAAGTAAATATACACTATTTGAAGAACAACTTAAAAACATATCAGGCATTTTTGGTTTGTTTTATACAGTGTTATCTCCTAGTTATATCCACCTCAGAGATAACAAGGCAAAATAAACTACTCTGATCAGAATGCCATTTTCCCCAGACCAGGGCTTCCCAGATTTTTTATGTTTTCTACTCTATTTAGATAGTATTTTTCTTGCATTTGGACCAACATATCTCACAAAATCACCATTATATATTTGGTCTACTAGGTGCTTGCTGTAGGAAGACAGATTTTACGTGGATTTAAACATTCATAGCACAGATGTTCTGTGGCTTATACATCACACTTCTGGAATACCCAGTGCTGTTTGTTTTGACTATCAGTTCAGACATTTATAATCATTTTTATAATTTCACAAAGGTCATAAGAAACTTTCGGTATTTGCAAATATAGTTATGGGAGTAATAATAAAATGCCACTGACTACATGTTAACAGAATACTCAGATGATTGACTAGGTTTTATAAAGAACCTTGAAAAAATAAAGCACAGTATGATTGAAAGTTTGACTGTATTAGAGTTTAGTCAATTAGAAAACACTTCAACCAAAAGACAAGTAAATTAGATTTCCCTAAATTCAAATCTAAAACTAAATGTGAGAAAAATATGAAGAAATATTTAGAATTGAAATTGCTTTTAGACTATCCCAAATATTAAAAGCATGCTTAAGTTGTTAAATAAATCAATTTCTTTAAGTCTTAAAATATTTAAAACCAATTTTTTAATAGTGTAACCCCATGGACTTTTACTGCATATAGTGAAAAGATAAATAATTTTGTAGATCAATGTAAATAATCAGTAATTAATATTTTTTGAAATTTATTTTAGTCTATGGAATTGTGTGTGTGTGTGTGTGTGTGTGTGTGTGTGTGTGTGTGTGTGTGTGTGTGTTTACAACTTTGAAATGTCCTCAGACAGACTTCTCATCTCCAGGCCATCATCCTGCTGTGAACTCTCATCCTGACTTTTCACACTTACAGGCAACAGTCATGCAACATACTGTCAAACAATATGAAGGTTTGGAGAGGCATGGAGGAGTGTAAAATTAAATTGAAGCTTGAGCATCTTTCTAACTCAGTGTAATTTTTAATAATTAAAAAATCCGAATCACATGCAAGTATATTAGTATTTGATATCTATGTAAAACTTATGCTCTGTATCTCTGACACATATCTAGGTTTCTGACCCTTATCAACACTCTTTTTGTGGAAGAATAACATATGAATTCTGCAACTGAGGCCCCTGTCCTCAAGACACTTCCTACATACATCTTCTTTAAAATGATATTTCTTATTACGCTGCCATAAAGAACAAATCATGAACTTCACTGCAACCTGGATGGATTGAGAGTCTATAATGCTGAGTGATCTTTCACATGAAACAAAGACTGATATCACATGTTCTCACTCATAAGCAAAGCTTGAACAATTATTGTACTACTATA
>NW_007246314.1:65468-110075 GCF_000164805.1 Carlito syrichta | reverse complement strand
CCAGAACTACGGGCGTGTGCTACCATACCCGGCTAATTTTTTATTTATTGTAGAAAAGAGGTCTCACCAAATTGCCTGGGCTGGTCTCAAACCCTCGTGCTCAGGCAATTCACTCGCCTTGGGCTCCCAAAGTACTAGGATTACGGGTTGAGCCACCAAGCCCAGCCTGGAATAATATATTTTTTAAATGATCCATCATATCATCATGCTACTTTTCTTAAATAAATTTTTAACACTAATGGAATTTTTAATTTTTTAGAAAACTCTAGAGTTCCAAAAATAATTATATATTTTTTTCATATAGTATATCCAGAGTGCACAGAAGGAAAAACAATATCTACACTCTGGAGGGAGTTGTCAGTTACTAGGATTGTGGTTGAAATCTTATTGAAAACATAGACTCCCATCAATAATAAATATTTTATTTTCTTGTTCATTTTATGCAAGTGTCTGTCACATATATTCTTAAATGTAGACTCTGTATTTATTTTTTCCATTTTTACTATAACAATGAAAAAAGTATAAATATTTAAAATGCAAACTTCCAGACTTAGCAATGTTTGCTTTTGCTGGAATTTGTAGAATATAAAGCTCTTTGTCTCTTTTATTCCTATATTGAAATGAGTTTTAAAAATACCTGTCCTGAGCTTTGTGTGCTATAGAGGCATAAAGCTATGGTTGCTTCTTGTGTAGAGAATAGCTTGGACTAGAATGACCCTGAGAGGTTCTATTTGGCCTAAGAATAAACCCACAGTGAACTCTGATGACTACAAAAAAGTCTTGTCATCTTTCAAGAAGATAGGAACCTTTGCCAATGATTCAACCATAACAAGACTTTAGAAGTGGCCTGTTGTCACATCAAAATTCCAGAAGAAATAAAGATATTAAAGTGATACTATAAGAGTTGCTCTATTTTCAGAGAATTCACAACAGACAACATGATTATTAAACCAACTCTTTTAGACATTATTTTTATCGCTATCTTTATAGAATGGCATTCAGATTAGTTTTATTATTTTTCTTCACAGCTGAGTCAATAGATGACCAGTTTAAATAAAAAAGTGTACAGGTGAGGCTAACAATTTTAGACATGTCTAATAAATTTCAATTTTGCCCTACTTTCATCAAAGATAAATAAAGTATGCTTTTTAAACTGATGGGAGAATTTTTCATATTTGTTTTCATTTTATAAAGTGCTATAAATAAAATGAAATAAATTATTCAGAAAGGCGCAAATACTGTTGCGCAAAGTTGGTGACATCGCCAAAATGCAATCGTTAGCCAGCAGGCAGCAGCATCATGCAACAGCTCAAAATGTTCTCTCACCAGTTGAAGTATCCAAATCTGAATCTGGCATGTGAAAGGAAATAAGAGGTGCCGATGTGCAGTACCTGACAGCTGTGTAAACGTTGAAAGAAGGAAATGGAAGGATATTCTATTAGACAAGCTTATCCCATCTCTTGAAGAACTTGAGAAAATTGTATTCACACTTGTAAAGAAAGAAAAAAATATATTAATCTGAACTACTAGATTCAAGGACACTGTAACAGAACAAATAGCTCCAAATAGTTTAAAACCCACTTTCTTTTCATATTTTCTTGTCCTCTATGTTTGTCATGTACATTTACACTTTAGAAATTTCTATGAATTAATATTTAACTCTGAGATATGCCACATCTGTCAACACTCTTGCTATAATGTTAACACAGTGTACTCATAGGTGAGCAGTTTGTACATTTCTGTATGCTAAATGTCATGAATTAGAATGACTAAACTCTGCTGGGCATGGTGGTTCACGTCTGTAATGCCAGTTCTTTGGGAATCCAAAGTGAAAGGACTGCCTGAGCACGCAGGTTTGAGACCAGCCTGGGCAACTGGATGAGAACTCATCTCCACAATAAATAAAAAAATTAGCCGGGCATGGTGGCACGTGCCTGTAGGTCCAGCTAGCTGGAAGGCTGGGGGGCACGAATGGCCTAAGCCCAGCAGATGGAGGCTGAGGTAGCCGGGAACGTGCCACTGCCCTCCAGCCTGCGTGACAGAATGAGACTCTATCTCAAAAAAAAAAAAAAAAAGAAAAGAAGAAAGAAAGAAAGAAAGAAAGAAAGAAAGAAAGAAAGAAAGAAAGAAAGAAAGAAAGAAAGAAAGAAAGAAAGAAAGAAAAAGAAAGAAAGGAAGGAAAAGAAAAGAAAAAAGACTAAATTCACTTTTACTAACCCTCTAGACTGGTGTTCCCAGACCTTTTTGACATCAGGGACCGCTTTCGTGGAAAACAATTTTTCCACGGACAGGGGTTGATAAAAGAGGGAGATTATCAAGCATTAGATTCGCATAAGTAGCTTGCAACCTAGATCCCTCCCAAGAACAGTTCACAGTAGGATTTGTGCTTCCATGGGAATCTAATGACAGGAGATGGAGCTCCACTGGTCCTCAGCTCACCTCTTGCTGTGTGACCAGATTCCTAACAGGTCACGGATGGTTGGCGACTCCTGCTCTAGAGTGAATTTTTTTCCTTACCTATTACTTTAAAAAAATTTTTTTCTGATTTTTCATAGTTCTTTATAATGCATGAAAATCACTTTCATTTAAGAGGTGTCCTAGTATTTTGAGAGAAAATGTTTTTCTGGATATAAAACAAACTTCAACTAAAACACAGAAATTATTTTTGTGTCCTTAGAATTTTTTTTTGCAGCATCGAATTAGACCTATTTTTCTTTTCTGGAATAAAAATTAGTTAAAGCTAGGAAAAGATAATGCATATTTGTTGGACGAAGATCAACTCAATTGCCAGAAATATATGATTTATATGAAGAAATAATAACACATGATGTTAAAAGGGAAAGTTGAGGGGCATATTATGCCAAATCTTAACTATAAACCAAATGAACATGGTTTAATTCAGTAAGCAATAAAGGACAATTGAAAGTCTGTTGGGCAAATGTTGATGTGAGTATGGAAGTTGAATATGAGACCAGTGATTGAGTGTTAAGAGCTAGCAACTTAAAAGTCACTTCTAATAATTCTGGACCAAGATGAAAAACATACAAAGTTGATACAGTTAAGAATAAATAAGATGGGTAAGATAATTTTTTTGCATAGATTGATAATGATTTCAGCGACATTTACTTAATGTCTATATTTTTTTTTTTTCTGTGTGAGGTTCTATATTTTCAGTATACAGAATGCATGCACCCAGGGATCATGTTTTGATTAGCATGTCTTTAAACTTAGGAGTTTGTAACATGTGAACAAAATATCATGCTTGTCATTAAGTTAGACAAAAGTCATTCAAAGCATTTTTAACAAGATCTCTTGATGTTTTGCATGCACGCTAAAGTTAAATATTTTCAAGAAGAGACAATTGTTTCTTGAAAAAAATATGTATTATTAAAAACATAATAATGTGTGATTTCCAAATTCAGATTTCACTCATATCTATCAATCAGTCTTTATCTATTTATCTACCTATCTGTCTCTATTTTCACTCATTTCAATTTTTTTGCCTTATTTATAATTTAGTTAAGGACTGGAAAGAAAGGTGATAAAACAATCCATAAATCAATAATCTATTTTAAACTATATGGAATGTACTAATAGGAGTTAAAAGGTAAATTTACTGGAAAAAAAGTTGAAAATTGAGTATGAAATATTTCCTAATAAGTATTGTGAAATAAGGCAAAAAGCCTTTTAAGAATAAGAACAGCATTCAAAAATAGCAATAAAGAAGCACTTTTTATAGAGATTATATCTGAATGAAAAAAAGAAGCAACTTGGTTCACCAAAAATTTTGAAGTTGAAACTTTGGAAATGTGTAAAAGTTTAAACTATTTAGAGGTGATTGCAGATATGGAGGTCATTATACTTAGAAGTGTATTCTAATCTGATTTGATAATTTTATTTATTTATTTATTTATTTATTTATTTATTTTTGAGTTGGAGTCTCTCTCTGTCGCCCAGACTGGAGCGCAGTGGCCGCTCCTGGCCACCGCTGCCTCGACCTGCTGGGCTCCGGAGATCCTTCTGCCTCAGCCTTCCAAGTAGCTGGAACTACAGGCATGTACTACCATGCCCGGCTGATTTTTGATTTATTGTAGAGATGAGGTCTCTCCAAGTTGCCCAGGTGGGTCTCGAATCCGCGGTTTCAGGCAATCCACTCACTTCTGATTTGATAATTTTAAGCTGCATTGTTTACTAAGCAGATTTTCTGTTTGCATTTCTCATAAAATCCAAGTAAAGTCTCGCATAATTTATCTTTTCTAAAAGGTGGCAGTCTAACTGGGGAGAGAAAAGTCACAACTATGAAATACAGACTCATTAAGAGTTACACTTTAGAAGGTTAGTAAAGTGAGGTTAATCATTCAAATTCCTGATATTTGAGGGTCCAGAAGCCTATTTGTCAAGCAAACTTTTTCATCTGTTTTGCATATATTCATACTAATATATTCATACTAATATTGCATATATTCACACTAAAAAATGTAAATTAAAAATAGAAAGTAGAATTTGAAATAAACATGATCTTACTATTGTGATTACATTTTTAATGTGAATGCGTTTTTATTGTGTCAAATTGATGTTATTATCACTGTTGTCAAGTTCAATAAAATGCTTTGAAGTCCAAGATAGAAATGTGATTACTTCAAAAAGAGACATTTTAGTATAACGTAAAATAGAATCCTATTCCTTTTTTCGAGTAAATTGGTAAATATTAAGAATAGTCTTATATCAGGGTATTAGCTTCTGAAAATCTTCATATAAATAAAGATTTTCTATGATTTGAATTTTGAAATAACCTGATATAAAATTTGATGGTTATAGGTTTGTGTTCTTAATTAAAATATTTAATCATTTTTAAAATTAGTTGTTTTATAACAAATAGGCAATCTCTCTTTAATTGTGAAAATTTATATTTTTCTTAAAAATATTAAATACAAGATTATAAACTTATTGGTAAAGTTATTTTATGATTTTATATTTGTATTTATATTTAGGACATATTCATTTATAATTATTAAACTCGTTAGGTTTATTTGCATGACATCAATATTGAGCACTTAAATTATGTAATAGTCACATATTTTACTTCCATGTTCTTTCACTTTTTGACAGCTTGACAGACCTGAGCATGGTGGAACTAAGATGAATTTACATATAAATTAAATTATTCTCATATTTTTATTGATGTTTAGCATTTTTCTTTCTTTCTTTCTTTCTTTTTTTCTTTCTTTCTTTTTCTTTCTTTTTTTTTTGAGAGTGCAATGGTTTAATCATAGTTCACCATATCCTTGAACTCGTGTACTCAAACAATCCTCCTGCTTCAACCTCTCGAGCAGCTAGAAATACAGGCACACCACATAATGTCCAGCTGATTTTTTTCATTTTAATTTTTAAGATGAGATCTTGCAATGTTTTCCAGGCTGATTTCAAAATTCTTACCTTAAGTGATCCTCCTGCCTTGGACTCTCAAAGTACTGGAATTATAGGATGAGCCACCGTGCCTGGCTATTTTACATTCTTAAGTAAGAAAACATTAACTCCTCTTTTTGTTATCAATGGCTAAATCAAATTAATCTACATATTTTATTATTTTAAAATGTTCTATCTCACAGTTGCATGGGAGTTCCCTTTTTTCTTTTTTTTTAAATTTTTCTTTTAGTAAGAATCTGTGAGTGGTACTAACTCTCAGTCTTTGCATATATAATTTTATATTATTAATCATAAAAAGTAGCTCAGCTACTATCAAATTTTTGAATAATAATATTTCTTTTAATATGTGGTGGATATTTACATCTTATTCTGTTATTTATTTTGGTGGTGAGAAACGTTTTCAAAAAATTTTGGGGGCTTATCTTTCTGCTGAGTAGAGGATTTTTAAATTGTTGATTTTTTATGCTTTGTAATTTCACAAGGATGTGACTAAATGTTTAATTAGTTATTTTATTATTATTTTTCAATTAGAAAATATGGTTTATTTAAAAATCAATTAGAGAAAAAAGATTCATCTCCCCAAGGTGGGGGTAGGGAGACAAAGCCTACATATTTATTTAATATAATTCATTCTCCCTGGAACACAGAGTGCCTTTTGTTCTGATTCATATCCTTTTGTTCTAAACAAACAAACAAAAAACTCATCTATTATCAATTTAAATATTAGTTTTCCATATGGGTCCATTATTTTTCTTATTTTAAACAAGTTCCCCCAGAGTTCATTGTGTCTTTTGATTAATTAATATTCACCTTGTTTGGACTAGATGTAATAGCAGAGTGGTTAGAAGCACCCATTCTGGGACCAGACTTCATTGCTTCAGGTAATTCCAGGTCTGTATTGCAAGGTACATGAAATAAAGAAAATAATAGAATCGAATACAAGATGTTTTTGAAATGAGTAGGAAGCTTTGTGGATATATAAGTACACAATAAATGATAGGTAGATTGTCCATCAATTTCATTTATATCAATGACTATTTTCATTTCCAATATTTCTTTTTTTATGACTGCCTACTCTCATGCGTTACTACCTTAGCTTTTTCTTTTTATGTATTTTTTCATTAAATTGTTTTCAGACTTTTTAAAGCCCAAATATACTTACACTATCTTTAAAAATAAATGTCTAAGCCGGGCTCGGTGGCTCAGCCTGTAATCCCGCGCTTTGGGAGGCTGAGGTGAGTGGACTGCCTGAACCCACGGGCTCGAGACCTGCCTGGGCAACTTGGTGAGACCTCATCTGTACAATAAATCAAAAAAATCAGCCGGGCGTGGTAGCACGCACCTGTAGTTCCAGCTACTTGGAAGGCTGAGGCGGAAGGATTCCCGGAGCCCAGCAGGTCAAAGCTGTGGTGGCCGGGAGCAGCCACTGCACTCCAGTCTGGGCCACAGAGTGAGACTCCAATGCTATAAATAAATAAATAAATAAATAAATAAATAAATAAATAAATAAATAAATAAATAAATAAATAAATAAATATATTATTCATCAGACATTTATCAGTTTAATGTTCCAAATACACCAAGAACTGTGACTTGTGCCTGTAATCTCAGTTAGTCTAGAGGCTGAAGCAGGAAAATCCCTTGAACCCAGGAGTTCAAGGCTGCAGTGAACTAAGGTTTTGCACTGAACCCACCTCTAAAATCTACTTTCTAAAAAATGTTCTAAATATGAGTTTTGAAATTGAAATTTCTTAACTTATTTAAAGGAGATAATTGTGTGGCTATTTTTATTTTTAGTAGTTGTTTCATTTTTATTTATGCCTTAGAATTTTTAGACTAAATGTGCTTTTTTTCCATGTTCGTAACTCATAATCAAGCATTTTTTAGAGATATGACTTCTCAGAATTGCACTAATAATTTCAAGTTTTTTTATTTTTGCAGTATGTGAGATTTAGTGATTCAGTCAGCAGTAATTTGCTTCAGTTTTTAGTCACCTGGCAATATCTACATATATTAATTCCCAAGGCTTTCAAATTATTATAAACTGAGAGTTAAGGACTTGATCAGCAGCAGTTTATTTGAACTTTTTTCACAACTAGGAGAACCTCTCCACAATCCCTAGATTCAACCTGAATTTGACTTTAGTCCACTATTTGTATGGAGTTGTCTATTCCCTATTGCTCTCCTGATGCTTGAATTCTGCTTTGAGATCTGAATTTCAACATGCTGTGGAATGCTTGCGGATTCATTCTCATTCAATAATATGTTGTCTTTATTAATTTCAAAATGATGAAATATATTTTCTTGAACCTTGGTTATGCTGTTTGACAATCTATTATCCTCTGTTATTCTGTCTGCTATATGCATATGAATATAAATGCATTTTTCTTTGTAATTATATGTTTTGAGCAAAAGAGAAACGTCAAACCATTACATTTGATCCATCTATGTACTTTACAATACTAGTAAGGAAAAATCTAAAATAATAAGCATAGCTCAAAGTTTTAAAAATAGGGTGACCCCTTCAGGTCCCCTCCCACCGTGGGAGCTTTTCTGTCCTCTCAATAAATTCTGCTTTCTCAAAAAAAAAAAAAAAAAAAGTTACAAATAGAGTTAAAAATAAACCAGTAAAAGTGAGATGACAGGAAATATATTAATATTTGACAAAGTAAAATCAAAGTCCTTTTTAAATAAGCAGGAACAAAGACATTACAAGATAAGTATAATTACCATGCACAGAATAGGAAATAAGTCGTAAACTGTTTTATACCAATAAATACTATGACAAGGTCCCTTCCAGCAAAGAACAAAAATCTTTAGAAACATAAACAAAATTAACAAAAGCACAGTTGTAGAGGGAGATTTTACTTTATTCAGGATTCAAAAGAGATTAAAAATATATTAATTGAATCAAGCTCATATATGCAGGTATATGCATTTATATGTGTGTATGTGTATGTATGTGTGTATTTAACATGTGAAAAAGAAATAAAAATAGTTTATAACAACAAAAAAGTACATATCTTATTGAAAGAAATGTAATACACACATATTGATCATTAAAAGGAGCAATTCATTACTGCAAAGGTTTATAAAGTGATTTTTAAAAACTCAATATATCTAAATATCAATTATGCAGAATAGAGCTTTTCAGCATCCTCTCTCCACAGAATTATCAATTTTGACAGGTATTCATGGACAAGAATACTTTGTGTAAGTCTGTGAGTCCAGCAGAGAATTTTCAGCACATTGCTGGGAAGGAAAAAAATAAAATTAAATAAATATATATATATATATATATATATATCTGAGCATAGATACATTAAAAATGGTAAAGGAGAAGAGAAAGATAAATGTTTTAACTTCTTAACAAGTAGTAATTACTTTAAATGTAAATAGATCAAATTCCCCAATCAAAAGACATAGAATAACTAAATAGATGAAAAAACCAGACTCAACTGGATGTTGCCTATAAGAGATTCACTTCAGCTTAAAGGACGTATACAAACTTAGAGTGAGAGGATGGAAAAAAAAATTCAAAGCAAATGAAAACCATAAGAAGTAGATTTAGTCATTTCAAACAAAACAGATGTTAAATCAAAATGTAAAATAACAAATAGTGAAGAACAGTAGAAGTAAATAAAATAGAGACTCAAAATGAAAAACATAAAGATCAACACGTCTAAAAGTTGGCTTTCTAAAAAATAAACAAAATTGCCAATGCTTAACTAGAGTAAGAAAAGAGAGAAGACCAAAAGAAATCCGTTCAAAAATGAAAAAGAAATGAAATAAAAAGAAATGGGAAAAAAAAGACATTGCATCTGATACTACCTAAATACAAAGGGTCACAAGAAACTACTATAAACAATTATACACAAACAAATAGGGTGACCTAGAAAAAAACTGAATAAATTCTGGACCAAGACTGAGCAAAAAAGAAATAAAAAATAGCCATCATTAATAACTAAAAAAATAACAGATGCTGGAGAGGATGTGGCGAAAAAGGAACACTTCTACACTGTTGATAAGAATGTAAACTAGTATAGCCTCTGTGGAAAACAGTGTGGCGATTCCTAAAAGATCTAAAAATCGACCTCCCATATGACCTTGCAATCCCCCTACTGGAAATATACCTTGAAGAACTCAAATCACTCTATAAAAAAGATGCCTGCACATGTATGTTTACCGCAGCATTGTTCACAATAGCAAGAACATAGAACCAATCATGCTGCCCATCAAAAGAGGACTGGATAAAAAATGTGGTACATAGCCGAGCTCGGTGGCTCAGCCTGTAATCCTGCGCCTTTGGGAGGCTGAGGTGAGCGGAATGCCTGAGCCCGCGGGTTCGAGACCACCTGGGCAATTTGGCGAGACCTCATCTCTACAATAGATCAAAAAATTAGCCGGGCATGGTAGCGAGCGCCTGTAGTTCCAGCTACTTGGAAGGCTGAGGCGGAAGGATCACCGGAGCCCAGCAGGTCGAGGCTGCAGTGGCCGGGAGTGTCCACTGCACTCCAGTCTGGGCGACAGAGTGAGACTCCAACTCAAAAAAAATAAAAATGTGGTACATATACACAATGGAATATTGCACAGCCATAAAGAGCAAAATCATGAACTTCACGGAAATCTGGATGGGCTTAGAGTCTATAATACTGAGTGATCTTTCACAGAAACAAAGAACTGAGTATTCCATGTTCTCACTCATAAGTGTACCTTGAACAGCTATCATAATACCATAAGAAAAGGAATGGCAGTAGCAGGAAACTGTGGGGGTGTGAGAGGATGGACAGAGAGGTGGGATTGGCAGTAGTGGGAAACTGTCTGGGGAAGGGGGGCCACAGCTCATCAACAAGGGTACCTGTACAATGAATATCTATATACCTAAACCTGAATCGTACCCCACAATTTTAAAATTAAAAAAATTAAAAAAAAAAATCTGAACAGACTAATAGTGTAAGGAGATTGAATTGGTAATAAAAAATATCCCATCCAAAAAGTAGACTCATTAACTAACTGAATTTTTTCAAATATCTACAGAATAATTAATACACTTTTTTGCAAATTTTCCAAGACATTAAAGAAGAGGGAATACTTTCAAACACATTCTATAAAGCCAGCATGACTCAGGTACCAACGCCAGCAAGGACACTACAAGAAAATAAAATTACAGGCCAATAAGACTGTTACCACAGATGCAAAAGTCTTCAGCAGAATACTAGCAAACTAAGCTCAGCAGCACAATAAAAAAAGTTAAACTACTATAATTGAGGGAAATTTATCCCTGGAATGCAAGACTAGTTCAACTTAAGCAAATGAATAAATGTGATAGATACATCACATTAACAGAATGAAGGACAAAAGTCATACAATTATCTCAGTAGTTGTAGAAAAAGCATTTGAGAAAGATTCAAAACTTTTATAATAAAAAATCTCAACAATTTAGATGTACAAGAAATGAACCAAAACACAATATGAACCATTTATAATAAGCCCACCGCTGACACCATACTCAATAATAAAACGCTATTTTTTTTTCTAAGATCAGGAACAACACAAGATTGCCCACTCTCATCACTTTTATTAAACATAGTTGTGGACTTATGGAGTAAAGCAATTTGGCAAGAAAAAAATAAATAAAAGGCCTCCAAATTGAAAAGAAAGATGTCAAATATCCTAGTTTGCAGATGACATAATCTTATGTATAGAAATCCCTAATGAGTATGCCAAAAAACTCTTAAAACTAATACATGAATTCAATAAAGTTGCAGAACAAAACCCACATAATGAAATCATTTGTTTTTATGCAGTACAAGGTATCTGAAAAAGAAATTGTAAAAATCCCATTTACAGAGCATCAAAAAGAATAAAATACTAGTGAATAAATTTAATCAAGGTGGCCGGACTCAGTGACTCAGCTGTAATCCCAGCACTTTGGGAGGCCAAGGCGAGAGGATTGCCTGTGCTCACAGGTTCGAGACCCACCAGGGCAACTTGGCAAAACCTCATCTCTACAATAAATCAAAAACTAGCCAAGCGTGGTAGCGTGCACCTGTAGTTTCAGCTACTTGGAAGGCTGAGACCGAAGGATTGCAGGAGCCCAGCAGGTCAAGACTGTGGTGGTCGGAAGCATGCCACTGCCCTCCAGCCTGGGTGACAGAGTGAGACTTCAACTACAAAAAAAAAAAAAAAAAAAATTAAGGTGGTAAAAGATCTGTACATTAAGATTATAAAATAATTACGAAATTAATGGAAAGATGTGCAAATAAATAGAAATATGCCCTATATTCATGGAATAATTAATATTATCAAAATGTTCATACTACCCAAAGACATCTACTGATTCAATGCAATCCTTTTCAAAATTCCAATGACATTTTTACAGAAGTGTTTTTTAAAAAATCGTGATAATCTCATGGAACCACAAAAGACCACGAATAACTAAAGCAATCTTGAGCAAGAAGAGTAAAGATGGAGGAATCACATTTCCAGATTTCAAATTACATTACAAAGTCATAGTAATTGAAAGCATATGGTTCTGGAAATACATATACCAAAGGATCATGATAGAAACCTCAGAAATATATTCATGCATAAAAAGTCAACTAATTTTCGACAAATGTACCACTAATAGAAAATAAAGAAAAGAGATTCTCTTCAATAAATAGTGTTTGAAAACTAAACCTTGGTGGCTCAGCCTGTAATCCCAGCACTTTGGGAGGCTGAGGTGAGTGAATTGCCTGAGCCTGCGGGTTCAAGACCCGCCTGGGCAACTTGGCGAGACCTCATCTCTACAATAAAAATCCAAAATTAGCCGGTCGTGGTAGCGCGCGCCTGTAGTTCCAGTTACTTGGAAGGCTGAGGCGGAAGGATCGCAGGAGCCCAGCAGGTCAAGACTGCGGTGACCAGGAGCGGGCACTGCACTCAAGTCTGGGTGACAGAGTGAGACTCCAACTCAAAAAAAAGAAAAGAAAAGAAAACTAAACCTCCACATGCAACAAAATAAAATAACTACATCTCACCCCATATACTCCATTAAGTCGAATGGATTTAAGACTTAAATGTAAGCCTGAAACCTTAAAACTTCTAACTGAAAACATTGAAGAAAAGCTTTTTGGTTTTTGCAATGATTTTTTAAAAAGATATGACACCACAAATAGAAGCAAGACAATAAAAAAATACACAAGTACTATGACAACAGACTAAATATTTCTGTACAGCAAAGGAAACAATCAAAAAAACTAGAAGGGAACCCATCAAATGGGAGAAACTATTCACAAGTCATATATCTGATAAATAAATAATATCCAAATTATAAAAGTAAATTTTCCAACTCAATAATAACAACAAAAAGTAATCTGATTTTAAAAATGAACTAATGACATGCATAGATATTTTCCAAAGTAAAAAAAACAAAAGATGAAAAGTGTTGGCAAGGATGAAGATAAAAGAAATACTCATACAATGTTGGTGGGAATGTAAACTGATACAGTCATTATGGAAAACAGTATGAGGGTTCCTCCCAAAATTAAAAATAGGACTCCCATATGACTCAGCAATTCCACCTCTGGGTATTTTTTCAAAAGAAGTGACATAAGGATCTCAAAAGATATACTCACTCAAATGGTAATTGCAGTATTATTCACAGTAACCAAGATATAGAATCAAACTAAATGTCCTTCAATGAATGAATGGATAAAGAAAATGTGATTATATATACCATATATATAAAATGATAGATAAACACTATATATATGAAAATATTATCAATCTTAAAACAAGATGAAAATCCTATTATTTGCAACAAAATGGATGAACCTGGAAAACTAATTATGCAAGTGAAATAAACCAGAAACAGAAAAATGCTAATGTCTCAGGTATCTGTGGAATTAAATATGTCTAACATAGAAATCAATAATAAAAAGATAACTACTGGGGACAAGAGGATGAAGGAAATGAGAAGATGTTTGTCAGAGTATGCAAACATTCAGTTATAAAATAAATAAGGCGCATTAAAAAAACATTCACTTTTTTTAAGTGAGATTCATCTCATGGATAGCTCAACATATGCAAATCAATAAATGTGATACATTACATTAAGAGAAAGAAGGACAAAAACCATATGATCCTTTCCATTGATTCAGATTAAAAATCTTTAGGGCAACCTTCTTTCAGGTCCCCTCCTGCTGTGGAGCTTTTATACTTTCTAAAACAAACAAACAAAAAAAGACTGTAACAATATTCAGCATCATTTTATTATTTAATAAAATTCAAAAAATTAAGTATAGAAGGAACTGATTTCAATAAAACAAAGGCCATCCTCTAAGTACTGGAAAAAGACAAGGATGCCAACCCTCACCATTCTTATTCAACATAGTAGTGGAAGTCCAGGTCAGAGTAATTAGGCAAAAAAAAAAAAAAAAGGTATTAATTTAAAAAGAGAAAGTCAAAGAGTCTCTGTCTGTGAGAATCATATTCTTGCATATAAAAAACCCTAAAGATTCCATCAAAAATTCTTAGAGCTGGTAAGCAAATTAAGTAAAATTTCAGGATACAAGGTTATCATATGAAAATCAGTAGTGATTCTATACATCAATAGTGAAATACCATAAATAAATAAATAAATAAAGCAATCCCACTTACAATAGCTACAAAAAATTATTACCTAGGAACAAATTTAACTGAGGAAGTCAAAGATCTTTGCATAAAAATTATAGAACACCGAGGAAGCAAATTAAGGAGGACGCAAAAAATGAAAAGACTTCCATTTTCAAGGATTGAAAAAATTAATATTATTAAAATGACCACACAAAACTGAGCAATTTACAGATTCAATGCAATTTCTATCAAAATGGCACTGACATTCTTCACAGAAATATTTTTAAAATCTTACAATTTATATGACACCACAAAAGTATCCAAAGAGTAAGAAAAATAAAAACAAAGCAAAATTTAGAGAGCGCACACTGCTTAATTTCAAATTATACTACAAAATTACAGCAACCAAATCAGCAGGGCACAGGCATAAAAACAGACACATAAATCAATGGAACAGAATAGAGAACCCAGATATAAATCTATGCATTTACATCCAAGTTATTTTTTACATAGATGCCCAGAACATACAATGGGGAAAGAACATTCTTTTCAATAAGTGGTCCTGGGAAAACTGAATATTCATATGCAGAAAAATAGTTGTAGACACCTATCGCTTATCAGATACAAAAGTCAAATCAAAAAGGATTAAAGACTTAAATCTACGGCTTGAAATTTTGAAAGTACTAAAAGGAAAATCGGAGAAATGCTCCTGGACATTGATCTGGTCAAAGACTTCTTGAATAAGACTAGAATAGTACAGGTAATCAAAGATAGACAAATGGAATTGCATAAAGCTAAAAAGCTTCTGAACAACAAAGAAAACATTCAACAAAATGAAGAGATGATGACTAGAATGATAGAAAATATTTGTAAGCTATCCATCTGCAAGGGATTAATAAAAAGAATATATAAGAAGCTCCAACAGATCAGTAGTAAAAAAATAAGAAAGAAAAAACCACATACACACACAAATAATTCAACTTAAAAGTAAGCAAAAGATCTGAATAGACATTTCTCAAAAGAAGACATACAAATAGCCAACAAGTATATGAAAAAACGTTCAGCATCACTAGTCATCAGAGAAATGCAAATCAAAACCACAGTAAGACGTCATCTTACCTCAGTTAAAAGAACTTTTTTTAAAAAATGAGATTCTGCTGAGGATGTAGAGAAAGAAGAATCTTTGTATGAAGGGGAACCCACTCCCAAAACCCCTGGAATTTATTTATTAAAAAATATGTATTTATTCTTTCATGTTTAAACTTTAGTCACTTTCAAAGGATTTTGTGTTTGATGCAGTAAATCTATTAAGATTCTTTTATCACTGCTCAAAACAGTTGTTGAACTCTTCAATCCTAATGCCTTCAGTGGTTCTGCCACTTTTTATTTTATCTCTTGCACACTGGCAAAGCATTTTCCTTTGAGGATTTTGTTTCATCCAAGAAAACAAACAAACAAACAAAAAAAAAATCATCTAGGCAAGATCAGGTGAATAGGAAGGCTGGGAAACAGAGTCATGCCAGTTATAATGAAAAACCACTAAACACTCAGCGTGGTGTGGGTAGGTGCATTGTCCCGGTAGAAGAACAAGTCACTTGTTTGCCACAACTTGGAAGATTTATTCCTCAAATCATGACACAACCTTCTCAAAACTTTCAAATAAAAGCTTTGGTTGATCATTTGATCGAAAGGAACAAATTCCAAATATAACGTAAGGGGTCTTCCCTTAAAAGAATAATTTTGTTTCTTTAGGGTTCCCCTAATATACTGCTTTTGAGAATGTAAATTAGTACAGCCTTTATGGAAAACAGTATGGAGAGTCCTCAAAAAACTAAAAATAGAACTATCATATAATCTAGGGATTTTATTACTGGATATATAGCCAAAAAAAAGAAAGGAAGAGGAAAAAAAAGAAAATTAATATATTGAAGAGATGACTGCCTGCTCACATTTATTGTAGCACTATTCATGATTGTTAAGGTATGGAGTCAACCTAAGTGCATAGTGATAAAAGAATGGGTAAAGAAAATGTAGTATGTATACCCAACTGATTATTGTTATTCAGCCATAAAAAATGAAATACGGTCATTTGCAGCAAAATAGATGGACCTGAACTGGAGGACATTATGTTATATGAAATAAACTAGTCACAGAGAGACAAATATCACATGTTCTTATTTATATGAAGGAAACAAAAAAAGGGGGGACTCTCATAAAGATAGAAAATAGATTGGTGGTTACCAGAAATGTGGTAAGGTAGTGAAGGGAGGAATAAAAAGAAATTGATTAATGGGTACATATATACAAATAAATGTAAAAATGTTGTTTGATAAATCAGCAGGGTGACTTAGTAATCTATTGTACATTTCAAAATAGCCAGAAGAGAATAATTTGAATGCTCCTAACATGAAGAAAAAACAAATATACACGATAATAAAGAGCTAAAACACTCTGATTTGATCTCTATACATTATATGCATATATCAAAATATCACAAGCACCCAAAAGTATATACATCTATTATATATCAGAAAAAAGTAAAGAGTATCATCAAAAGACAAAAGTTAAATTTTGGTGAGAATGTGAAGAAAAGGGAACGCTTAAACACTGTTAGTGGGAATATAAATTAGTACAGTCATTATGAAAACCAAATGTGGAGTTTCCTCAAAAAATCAAAAGTAGAACTACCATGTGATCCACAATTCAGTACTAGGTATTAATCTAAAGGAAGAAAAATCAGTATCTCAAAGAGCTAACTGCACCCTCATCTTTATTGTCATCATAGCCAACATATGAGATCAACTTAAACGTCATCAGCAGATGAATGGAATAAAACTGTGACATATATACACAGTAGAATATTATCCAGGCATGAAAAAGAATAAAATTCTGTCACTGGCAATCACATGGATTAGTCGCCACAATTGTGTTAGGTGAAAAGTCAGGCACATAAAGATATGTACCACATGTTTTCACTCATATGTGATAGTTTAAAAAATATTTATTTATTTATATTTCAAAAACATGGGGTGAAATTCAGGATTAGATACATAAGTGGTCATCATACAAATGAAGTTTGGGCCTCCCATTGGTCCTAACTTCACCTGGTTTGAAATAAGTTACCCTTATTGTTGTTACATGCTTCCTACTCCCCTCTTCCTCACCCAACCCCTGCAGTGTCCCGCTACTGCCAATTCCTTTCTTGTAGTATTATGATAAATGTTCAGGGTCCACTTATGTGTGAGAACATGTGGTGCTCAGTTCCTTGTTTCTGTGATAGATCACTGAGTATGATAGACTCTAAATCTATCATCAGAGAGTTTAAAAAGTTTATCACATGTTCTCACTCATAAGCGGACCTTGAACAATTATCATAATGCTATAAGAAAGGGATTGGCAGTAGTGAGAAATTGCCAGGGGAGGGGGGACACACCTCATCAACAAGGGTACCTGCATAATGAACATTTGTATACCTAACCCTGAATTGTACCCTACATCTTTGAAATAAATTTTTTAAAAAATTTATCTCCTAGAAGTATGGAGTTGTATTATGGTTATTAAAGGCTGGGGAAGATAGGCAGGTATGGGGAGGAGAGAATAAGGAGAGATAGTTAATGGGTATCAAATTATAGCTAGAGAGGAGAAATAATTTCTAATGTTCTACAGGTGCTGTTGGGTGATAACAGTTAATACATTTTGGTATATTTTCCGATAACTAGAAGAGAGGATTTTAAATGTCCCTAACACAAAGAAATGATAAAGATATGAGGTGATGAATATGTTTATTATCCTAATTTGATAATTACACATTAAATACATGTATCAAGTTTACTCTGTACCCTCAAAATCTGTAGCTATTCTTTGTTGATTAAAAATAAAATTAAATATTTATGGAATAGAAGATGTCTGAACACCCTGGAAAAACTTCAGAAACAAAGAACTGAGTACCACAGGGTCTCACTCATAAGTGACCCTAAACATTTATCATAATACTATAAGAAAGAGATTGGCTGTAGTGGGAAATTGCTGGGCAGTGTTGGAGGAAGGACATAACATCAATAAATGTACCTTATCTCAAACCAGGTGAAGTGAGAACCAAAGGGAAATCCAAACTTTACCTGTATGATGACCACTTGTATACCTAATCGTGAATTGTACACCACATCTTTAAAATAAAAAAGTGTACATAATTCATAAATATTTTAAAAATTTAAAGTGACTTTATAGTTAAAGTAATTGTTACTTCACACCAAGAGAGCATAGAACAAAACAGTTTTAAATCAAGCAGTTATAGAAATTAATAAAAGATGTGGATAAAATGCAAAAGGGATAATTTATTTAAAGAGAAAATTATGATCAATTAAATTAGTGGTGTATGCACAATTGCTTTCTTATCTGTGGAAAATACACATAACTGCTTTATTGTATACATAAATTGGTATCTAGTAGACTAAAGTCTTAAATAGAAAATAAACACTGAGGCCAGGTTTGGTGGCTCAGCCTATAATTCCAGCACTTTGGGATGCCAAGGCGAGTGAAATGCCTGAGCCCACGGCTTCAAGATTAGCCCAGGTACCTGGCGAGACCTCATCTCTACCATAAATCAAAAATTAGCCAGGCATGTTAGTGGGCGCCTGTAATTCCAGCTACTGGAATTCTGAGGCAGAAGTATCGCCTGAGCCCAACAGGTCGACGCCGGGGTGACTGTGAGCCTGCCACTGCATTCCAACCTGGAAGATATAGTAAGACTCCAACTCAAAACAAACAAACAAAGAAACACTGAAAAAATTAGAGGGAAAATTAAAAGGATATTTAATTGTGTTGGGATGAGCTCACTTCATAAGCAACAGTTAACCTACAAAAATTCCTGAAAGATAAGATTCATAAAAATAAACATTGATAGCAAAATAAATTATAAAACTCCAAAGAGAAAAGAAGTAACCGCATATATATACACACACCAATAAAGGGTCTTAAACATTAATGCAAAGTACAAGAAGCTCAGTAAATAATGCCTAGTACACATGTAGAGAAAAATCTACAGAGGAAATCAAATGACTACCGTTACATACCTCAAGAAAAAGAAAAGATGCCTAATTTCTCTAAAGGTTAAGATATACATATTATAATAAGCAAATGATATAGTTTAAATTTCCTTCATAAAAATGGCAAATATTATCTAAAGAGTGATAACATCTATTATATGTAAAAAAATAAGGGAAGGGACCTACTCATATATTGATGTTAAGAGCTAAAGTGCTACTTCAGTTTCACATAAAACCTGACACAATGCAAGCTTTGAGTCAGAATTTTACTTTGGGAGATTTATCTAATCCCAACAAAACTCTAGTACATAAGAGGATAGACATAACGATATTTATTACACTATTATCTGGATTTTTTAAAACACAAATCTGAATGCCCATCTGTCAAAGAATGAATAAATTGTCATTCATTTGTAATGTGGAAACTTACACCACCTACTTTAAAAGTTAATTAGTTCTATATTGATGCATTTGCAAGAATGACCATGATGATTTTTTAAATAAACAAAGGAACTTGTGTAATTGTTAGAATTTAGTGTCTGAAAAATTAATTTAATATAGTCCTACTCCTTTACTTCAGATGAACTTACATCCTAGTATATACTTAATCGGATTTCTCTACTCTTACAGATATTAAAATCTAAAACCTGAAAACTGGATTATCTACCTCTATTAACATTGCAGAAAACCTACTACAATAGGTATTGCTTTACAGAATTAGCCAAAACTTTTTATTTAAAGCTGAAGAAATAGGAGAACATGGCAGATTTTACAGAGTAAGTCTACTAGGCAGGTGTTAGTTAGCTCTCTGATCAGCAATTATACTAAATACATGTCCAATATTCAGCCATTGATTATTGTATCATGTATTTATTTCTCAGGTAGTGCCTCCAGAAAGAGGATAAATGACTTGCACATAAACATAAAAGGATCATTTCACAGTAAAATCTGTTATTCACACCTTCATTGCAGAATAGGTTTAGATTATATCTGAGGACAGCATGATTCTTCTTATATGCACTTTTACCCCTGAAATGGTGTGGTGTTTTTGTTTTTATACCAGTTCTATTTAGTAAAATTCCAAATATCCTTCATTGCTCTTGCCTATCAGTTGCTTTTTCAGTCTTTTAAAATCATCATGAGGCCAACTTTTCTCTGTTTTTTCTGAAGACAAGTTGCTTTTTCCTGCCTCTTTATTTTGTTGCACGCTAACTATGTGTTCATATGTCTGGTAGATATATGTGACTTGCCTTTGTGTATGGCCATGTTATACGGTGCAAAGAACATATGCTTTTAAGACAGGCAGTTATGAATTCAAATTTTGTTTCTGTATTTCACACCAACTGAAATTTTTGAGTAAGTCAAGTACTTTCACTGAGTTTATTCTTTAAATCTATGATTAGAATAATATTAAATTTCTCATATGTTTAACATTAATAATCCTGAACCTTTGGGAGATTGAGCTGAGTGGATTGCCTGAGCCCGTGGGTTCGAGACCCGCCTGGGCAGGCGAGACCTCATCTCTACAATAAATCAAAAAATCAGCCAGACGTGGTAGCGCATGCCTGTAATTCCGACTACTTGGAAGGCTGAGGCGGAAGGATTGCCGGAGCCCAGCAGGTCGAGGCTGTGGTGGCCGGGAGCAGCCACTGCACTCCAGTCTGGGTGACAGAGTGAGACTCCAACTAAAAAAAAAAAAAAAAGAAAATGATGTTGGTTTCTTTTCCATGCTTTCCTACTATAACCAGTTTATTAAGATTGGGGATATGTACTTATAGTCACATATATCACAGTGTTAATAGTAAAATAAGTTATAGACATTTTTAATAAAGATTTATTTAAAATAAGTTTAATAATTTATTTCATCTAAACAACATAAAGTATTACTCCTTTGAATCACAAAACAATAATGTGAAAGGCAACAATATTTGATTTTCTCTAGATAAAATTAATTGAATACAATATAAAAGCATTTTTAAAGCACTCTGCAATAGTTTTACATAAGTTATTTGTAACATGTGTTTTGTGATAACATTATTTATTATTATCTGACATTAATTTTCTCAATTCCTTGATATTTTCAATTTAATAATTTTACTCACAGTTTGATACTTAAATGCTGTCTTCAGTTTGAGTTAACATGATAAGAACTACAATTAAAGTTTTACAAAGGCTTATTTATAACCTTTACATCAGTAGATTCTAATGTACAACTCAATCTGATAGCTATGGCACATAAATATATTTAAAAATTATTATTGAGCCTCGATACCCAAAATGATTAATTTACTTTCATGACTCCTTTTTAACTGCTTATGTTTTATCTTAAATAAAAATTATTTGTCCTCTCATTTTTCATGTTTCACTATTCTTAAAGTTTTATTTATTTTAGTTTTTTCATATATTATAGTACACAATTTCAGTTACAAATTGGTGTTTGTTTGTTTGGTGCAAATGTAATGATCAATAGTTGAATGAAAAAAGTGTTACCTTACCATTCAAAAGGAAAAGTAGGATCAAAATAATTCCACTGATGATTCTTTTTTTTTTTTTTTAAAGCAAACAACAACAAAGCCACTGTTCATTTTCATTAGTGAAATTGTTCATTTGAAAATAGCTTTCTATATTTGAGTCACTCAGTTCAATACACTTGTGTGGTCTTTTCTTCACCAACTAGCTTTCTTATCCAAAATCTGAAACCACATTGATCAATCTTCTTCAGTGTCTCTCCCTCTCTACTTTTTCACTGTGTAACTTTTTCACTATGCAACTCAAGGACTCTCCATTTTTTCAAAGACTTTATTATTTTTAGCTTATCTCTACCTATACATAAATCTTTCTTTTTTAAAAATAATCTAAGATAAAGACATTTTATTTTCTGGGAATATCAAAAACATTATATTTCAGAAAAAAATGGTAGGGAAACTATGGTGAAGACAAACGCATTTTTTAAAAATTAGAAGATTTATAAGAGTTATTTTAAATAATGTAAGAAGAGAAGCTTTAATTTTCCCTTCTCACAGATACAACTAGAAGGGACTTCTGCATTCTTTGAAAGGACAAAAATGAATGTGAACACATTTTCCACTTTTTCTAGCAACCCTCCTCCCCTCACCAACCCAACACAGTCACACATCTGATATTCTAGTGAGAATATTTTGCTGGCAGTTGGGGTTAAGAAAGCAAATATTGTTTATTCATTAATTGTAATTATGTCTCCTCTGTCCAGGGGGATGGCCCTGTCCTTATAAAATAGGCAATTTCATTGGAAGCTGTTCTGCAAGCCAGTGATTCACTTTCTCAGTTCCAGCTTTCAGCCTGCCAGTGTGTAGACAAGTGAGGTTTACACCACTATGTGAGCCAAAATATTATCAACTCAGGGTAGGGTAAAGAGACCTTACACACCAATACTACCCAGTTATTAACAGATATTTATATGTCTGTGGTTAACAGGTTATTTCTTGCCTACCCATTGTCGTCTATTTGGCAAACAGTGTACTAAACAAAGATTCAGGAGATATATTAAATATTCTAAAAATAATTACTAGATTTATCCATTACATCAATAGCTTGAGCCTTATTAAATGGTCTTTAGCAGTGTTTCATATAAGGAAAACAATAAATTTATATCCTGTGTATTTTTGAGAGGTACACAGAGATTTTGATTCAGAATGAACTCACTATGAGCAAATGTTCAAAAAGTGCTATCTTAAGTGCTATCATATAAAAACAGCAGTACAATTCAGTGTATTCTTTCTTTAGTACAGCCCATGGTACACCTAAAGTGTTGGGTTAATAAATATACCCTATTATTTCCTGCTCACATTGAGCATGTCAATGCATTTTTATTGAGGTCTGTTATCTAGGAGACATTGAGAAATAGACATGAGCAAGAGAGAACAGCAGACAACTGACAAGAAAATAGACAACGAATGCTTAGAAAGCACTCAATTGAAATAAAATTATATTATATATATATAAATGATAAGGGAGTATCAACTGAAAAAAAATTATCAGGTCTAGCAGATGGAAACCTAGAGGTCTGGGAGTTTACTGAGAAGGTAACAATAAGCCAAATAAGATTAAGGATATGTTAGTATAGAAAAAATAGGAGAGATAACTTTAGTACTGTATGAAAACTTGTAGCTAGAAAAGTGCTTAACAGGATAGAAAAATTAAACAAAGGACAGCTGTTGATTCTAGAATGCAATGAGTGAGCAGGAGAATAAGAGGAAGCAGAGGAGGTAGTCCCCAGATTTTGGTGAGCTTTCTTGGCTCTGACAAGAATAATACTGAATATTTACTGAGCAATTACTGTGTTCCGGATACTATGGAACACATAGTTAAGTTGATTTTTGTGAATTAACTCAAATTACCCTCAAAACAATCTTTCAAGTGAGGTCCTATTACAATATTTTACAATAAGGCACTGAAACAAAGGGTTTAAATAAATTGTTGTAAACCACATCACCTGTAAGGCTCTGAGTCAGGATTCTAAACTAAGCAGGCTTACTTCTTTCTTACCTACTATGATGTGCTTCCGGTAAATTACATCTGTTGTATTAAAGCAATAATGTGATATGCTTCAAAGATTATAAACAATAGCTTAAATTGGACATGAGATGATATGGATTTTGAATCTTCTATCTATAACATTTACCATAACTAATATGTTAAAAATGGTTTGGGGAAAATTATAAGCAGGAAGATCAAAGAAGAAGCTGTAAAATTCATTCTTAACCTGAAATGATGGTGACTTGGACTGGACGGGAGTCTGTGGAGATGCAGAGAAAAGGAAAGATGGGTTATGGCATGAATTTTGAAACTACATATGTGAGGACTCCTTGACGTGAGGAAGGTTGTACAGTTAAGAGTTGCACTGAGGATTGTTTCCAACTCTGTAAATGATATTGGCCTCTTATTCAGACTCTTACCATTTTTTATTATGTGCTCATTTGTCTTCTAACAATCATTAACCCAATCACAGTGAAATTCTTAAGCAGAAGAGTTCAGTGGTTGCATTATTGTTGCTGGGCTGTGTACTATTGTTATAATGCAGATATTAAAATGATTGTAGTAAAGGAAAGATGGGTGGATAAAATGTCTGTTCCAAGACTAATTGGAATGCAACCTTTTATCCTATTCTCTAGTGCTTGAGTTTACAATAGGCAGTAGAAAGAAACACTGGTTAGTACATAAAAATATAATTGCTCCATAGATACCCATTCTAAGCAAAGACAAATTACAAGTAAAAACCTTCAAATTGTTAATTTTTCTCACTCTATGTCTAAAAATTGAGTCTTTAAAAAAGGTCCATATATTATCATTTTAAATAAGTTTCATTAAGTTTGTTATTTATTGTCCATTTATTATCTATTATTTGAGTACAGATGTTTAAATTTACTATTTTTGCATACTTTAAAAATTTATATAAGCATAATTGTCTGAATTTTGGTATATTTGAGAGTAATACATTTTTGACAAGCTAATTCTTAGCACTACACTGAATCTGCGGTGCAAAACACATGCTATCCACATAAAAAAAGGCATTTTTAACTATGAGCTTATTTTCCTGTTGTGATTATGCGCTCAGTGGCAGAGTTGATAAATGGTTCAGGGGCATCACAGATGGAAACATAGACATGTTTATTTGTCACCATATATTGCCCATGTGGACTATAGTTAAAATATCTATATCAGAAAAATCCCCGCACTATAATCATTCCTAATCATGTGTATCTCTAACAACAGTATCAACCTGCCCTGACACACCACGGCTTGTCTTCACAGATCCACTGGTGTTGATAGTAGCTTTCATTAACCAGAATATATTGATGTTATATAAATGTATGTTCTTACGTTCTTAACCTCTTAGATTCCCTTATCATGATATGGGAGAGCCTCAAGCATCAACATAAATTTTAGGTAAACAATTTATCAGTTTGTTCATGGTAGCATCCAACTTAATTCAACTAAGGCTTTTCATAGACCAATTGATGATTCACTAGCTAGTTTAAAATATTGAAATGAATTTATATGATGCTGACGCTTAAATATTATCCATTTTAGGAAATATTGAATTTAACAATATCTACAAAGTGAACAAAAGAGACTTCCAGATTTGGTTCAATATGTAAGGCACTTAGAAGTTGCCCCTTTATTCTAACATGTAAAACCTAAACAAACTCTCCTTATATACATCAAGGAGGTGTGGTAACAGGGTAAACTGCTGTCCCCAAACCTATGATACAGAGAATCACAACTTACGGAAGCAGAAATTTATAAGCAGAAACCTCCATGGGATCCAGTACTGGGGTAGAAAGACCTAAATTTATTTCATAAATTGCTGGAGGCTCCAAGTGAAGAAGTTGGGGAGTTTAAACTCCAGAGGGACTCAGTCATAGAGGTGCTCTCATGCTTTTGTGATTTTTACCTCTAGGAGCTCTACCAGGTATTCACAGAAAATACAGGAGAAAAATCTTCATACTTCCAACAGGTGGAGAGGAAAGTAATCAATTTAAAATACCTGAGAACATTCTATTTTTCTTAACAAGACTGGACCTCAGGAGAAACTGTTTTCTAAAGCCTAACCAACTTATCAGAACCTAGTCTACCTCAGGAAATAAAAATACCCAACTCCAGCCACCTCTAGCCATTCCATCTTACACAAAGGGAAAACAACTAAGAAGCATAGTACAGGGGCATAAGCTTACCAAAACACTGAGAGGTGATCGTAGAACTATAAAATGCTTTTCCTTCCCCACACTACTAAAGATCTATTTACAGGAGTGTCTTTTACTCAATAAATTATGTCAGAATTTCAAAGAAAAAAAAAGCATTGTTTGAAGCTACTAAACAAACTGAACAAGCATCAGAAACAGTCAGATTGCTGGGATGTTGGAATTATCAGACGGGATTTAAAACAACTATAAATAATATGCCAAGAGTTCTAATGAAAAAAGAAGACAGTAGGCAAAAACACATGCAAAATGTAAGCCGAAAGATGAAAATTCTAAGAAACAATCAAAAAGAAGTGCTAGAGATAAAAATATTCTAAGAAATCAGAAATACCTTTGATAGAATTATTAGTAGGCTACACACAGCTGAATACGCTCTGAGCTTGAGGATATGACAGTAGAAACAAAAAAAATTGTAATAACAGTAGTTTCAATAGCTGTGGGACAACAAAAAAGGTATACCAAAACTGTAATAGCAATACCAAAAGGAGAAGAAAAAGAGAAAGAAATATTAGAAACATTAGAAGCAATAGTGACCGAGAATTTCCACAATTTAAGGCCAGACACAAAACCACAGGTCTAGTAAGCTCAAAGAATAACAAGAATGTTAAATGTCATACACACATGCAGGTGTATGCATGTGTACACAAGCCCGTATGCACACACACATACACACAAAAAGAATCTTACACCTAGGCATATTATATCAAAATTTCAGAAAATACAAAATGAAGCAAAATATTGAAAAAAGTCAGAAAAAAAACAAACAAAAACCACTTACCTACAGAGGAACAAAAACAAGACTTATACCCCAATACTCTTTGAAAACCATGCAAAAAAAAAGAATTGCATAAAATATTCCAAGTGTTGAGAAAAAAAAAAAAATCCCACAGACCTATAACTTTATGCTGCAAAGTTATATTTCAAAAGTGAAGAAGGCCAGATATGGTGGCTCACACCTATAATTCCAGCCCTTTGGGAGACTGAGATGAGAGGATTGTCTGAGCCCATGGGTTCAAAACCAGCCTGAACAACTTGTTGAAATCTTATCACCACAATAAATAAAAAAATTAGCTGGGCATAGTTGTGTGTGCCTGTAGTTCCAGCTACTTGGAAGGCTGAGGCAGAAGGATTACTTGTACCCACCAGGTCGAGGCTGTGGTGGCTGTGAGCATGCCACTAAACTCCAGCCTGGGAGACAGAGTTAGACTCCAACTCAAAAAAAAAAAAGGAAGAAGAAATTTTAAAAATTTATCTGTCAAACAAAAATTGAGAGATTTTTGCCAGTACATAAGAAATGTTAAAAGAAGTTCTTTGGAGAACAGAAAAATTATATAAGCCGGTAACTCCAACTACATAAAGAACAAAAGCAAGAGCAAACCTAAAAACCAGTAACACATATGGTAGACATTAATCCAACAATATCAATAATCACTTTGAACATCAGTGGTGTGAATGCACCAGTTAAAATACAGACACCAGTTAAAATCCAGTATTGCCAGCGAATACAATAAAAAACAAAGTAATATTAACTTCAGATAGAGAAGATTTCAGAGCAAAAAAAAAAAAAAGAGTATCAGGGATAAATAGAGACATTACATGATAATAAAGGAGTCAATACCTCAAGAAGACATTATAATCTTTAACCTGCATGCACCTAACAACAAAGCATCAAAACACAGGAGGTGAAAAACTGCTAGAACAGCAAGGAGAAATAGATGAATCCATTATTATAGTTGAAGAGTTCAACACCCATCTAGCTGAAGTGGATAAATCTAGCAGGCAGAAAAACAATAAAAACATAGTTGAATTCAATAGCACCATCAATCAGCTGAATATAATCAAAATCTATCAACTATTTCATCAAACAAGAGCAGAATGCACATTCTTGTCATGCTCTCATGAAACATTTACTAGAATAGGCTACCTTGTGTGCCATAAAACAGCTTAATTTTTTAACAGAAGTTGTACAATGTGTGTTTTTATGCCACAGATTTAAAACAGAAATCAGTAACAGAAAAATAACTGGAATGTTCTAAAATATTTGGAGATTAAACAATTTACTTCTAAATAATATGTTGGTCAAAAAAGCGATCTTAATATAAATAAAGAAGGATTTCCATCTAAATAAAACTGCATATACAACTTATTAACATTTGTCAGATGCAGCAAAAGCAGTGCTTAAAGGGAATTTTATACAATAAACTGCATATATTAGAAAATCTATAATCTATTTCACCTTAGAAAACTAGAAAAAGAAAAGCAAATTAAATCCAGTGTAAGCAAAAGTTAATACAAATTAGAAAAAAATTAATGAAATGGAAATGAGGAGATCAATAGAGAAACTCAACAAAACAAAAGTATTTTGAAAAGTTCAATAAAATTGAAAAACCTTTAGGCAGACTAATTAATAAAAAAAGAGACAAAACACAAGTTACAAATATCAGAAATGTAAGAGAATCCTTGCAGATCACACGAACATTAAAAGAATAATAAAGGAATAGTCTGAACAGCACTACGACCATAAATTTAACAGTCTAGATGAAATATATCAAATTCTTAAAAGATACAAACTGACAAAACTCGTACAATGAGAACTACACTATCTGAATAAGCCTGTATCTATTAAAGCAATTGAATCAATAAGTAATAATCTTCCAAAACATATCATACCAGGTTCAGATATGTTCACTGGTGAATTCTACCAAACATTAAGGGAAGAAAGTAAACTAAGTATTCTCTACAATGCATTTCAGAAGAAAGAATCAGAGGAAATATTTCTATCTAATATATTCTATGTGTCCAGTATTACTCTAATACCAAAATTAGATGACACTGTAAAAAAAATTTACAAATCTCTCATTAAGATAGATACAAAAAAATTGTCAACAAAATATTAGCAAATCAAATCCAATAATGTATAAAATATCAACATACCATGACCAAGTGGGATTATCTCAGGTGTGCAAGGCAAGTTCAACATTAAAAAGTAATTAATGTAATCCACCACCTCAAATACAGATGAAAAAAATCACATGAGTATATCAATAAATGCAAGAAAATTATTAGACAAAATTTAACATCTATTCAGTATAAAATGTCTCAGTAAACTAGAAACAGAGGGGGATTCTTTTAGCTTGTAAAGAACATCTACAAATAACTGACAGCTAACATCACATTTAATAGAGAGGAACTCAATGTTCCTGTTGAGACCAGAAACAAGGCTAGAACGTTCTTTCTCACAACAGCTTTCCAACATCATATTAAAAGTCCTAGACAATTAAGTAAGCAAGAAAAGGAAATAAAACTGTACTGATTGAGAAGAAAAAAATAAAAATGGTTTTGCAGATGACCTGACTGTCTATGTAGAAAATCCAAAGGGATTCACACACAGACACAAAAAATTCTGAAACAAGTAAGTGAGTATAGTGAAGTTGCAAGACAGAAGATTAACATGCAAAAGCCATTTTTCACTTCAACCCGAGAATGAACAAGCAGGATTTAAAGTTAAAAACACATTACCATGTACATTAGCAGGTCTCAAAAATGAAATACAATCAGAGACCACATGACAATGTTTCAGTCATTGACGAACACCACATAGACGATGGTGTTCCCATGTCTATAATGTAACTGAAAATTTCCTAATGGCTAGTGACGCCGTAACTGTTGTAAAATTGTAGTGCAACTCATTATTTATGTGTTTGTGATGCTGGTATAAGCAAACTTGCTGTATTATCAGTCATATGAAAGTATAGCTCATGTGTTTATATACAGTATGTAGTACTTGATCATGAATATAAACAAATATATTACTGGTACATATATACTGTACTATACATTTGATTGTTATTATACAGAATATTCCTTCTACTTATGTAAAAAAAAGTTAACTGTAAAACAGTCTTGTTTTAAAGTTGTATTATTATAAAAGGGTGAATAAGTTAAAAAATTAAATGTATAAAGTAAAATGTTACATGAAACTGTTTATTACTAAAGCAATAATTTTTTAATAAACTTACTGTCATCTTAGTGTACAGCGTTTATAAAGTGTATGGTAGTGGACAGTAATATCCTAGGCCTTCATACTCCCTCACCACTCACTCACTGACTCATCCAGAGCTACTTCCAGTCATGCCCTATATAGGCATAACACTTTTTATCGTTTAAACTGTTTTTATTTTATTTTATTTTATTTATTTATTTTTTTTTGAGTTGGAGTCTCACTCGGTCGCCCAGACTGGAGTGCAGTGGCCGCTCCCGGCCACCGCAGCCTCGACCTGCTGGTCTCCGGCGATCCTTCCGCCTCATTCCGAGTAGCCGGAATTACAGGCATGCGCTACCACGCCCGGCTGATTTTTTGATTTATTGTAGAGATGAGGTCTCGCTGCCCAGGTGGGTCTCGAACCCGCGGGCTCAGGCAATCCACTCACCTCAGCCTCCCAAAGGCGCGGGATTACAGGCTGAGCCACCGAGCCCGGTTTAAACTGTTTTTATACTGTACCTTTTCTATGCTTAAATATGCTTAGGTACACAGATACTTACTGTGCTATAATGGCCTCAGCATTCAGTATAGTAGCGTGTTGCACAGGTCTGTAGCCTAAAAGCAATAGACAGTACTGTATAATCTAGGTGTGAAATAGGCTATACCATATACCTTATGCGTATAATAGGCTTTACATCTAATTTGTTTAAGTATACTCTACAATCTTACTCAATTAAATTGCTTAGTGATGAATTTCTCAGAATGTATGTCTATTGTTAAGTCACACATGATTTCACTTAGGGATAAATCTAACAAAATATGTACAAAGTCTATATGAGGAGAACAAAACTCTGATAAAATATCAAAGAAGAACTAAATAAATGGGAAAGTATTCCATGTTCATGCATAGGAAGTCTCAATGTTTTCAAGATACCAGTTCTTCTTATCTTGATATATAGATTCATTGTAATTCCGCTCAAAATCCCAATGAATTATTTTCTGAATATCAATTAACTGATTCTAAAATTTATATGAAGTGGGAAACGATCATAAATGGCCAAGTTAATACTGAAGGAGAAGAGCAAGAAGTGAGGAATAGTTCTACCTGACTTCAATATGTAATATAAAGCCATAGTACTACAGTGTGCTATTGGTGAAAAAACAGGCAAAAAGAACAGTGGAACGGAACAGAGAACTCAGAAGTACACCCACTAAATAAAGTGACTGATCTTTGACAAAGAAGCACAGGAAACACACTGCAGCAACTATAGTCTTTTCAAAAAATGGTGCTAGAACAACTGGACATATAGCAAATCTAAGTAGGAAAAACTAAAATGATCTGGGGAAATATCTTGAGTTCTTAGATTATAATATTAGAGAATAATAATTATATAAAATAACTTTTGATGAAATGACCTTTCTTTCGTTATTGAGTTATTTTGTAATTGAGCTATTTGACCTAAACCTGTCTCTGTACTTGTGTGATAAAATTTGACCCCAAATGGCCTCTGTACATAGTGAACTCTACATGTAAAAATATAAATCTAAACACAGATAGTACACCATCCATAAAAATTAACTCAAAATGAACCAGACTTAAATGTAAAATCCCAAACTATGAAGCCCCTAGAAAACAACACAGTACAAAATCTAGATGATAGTAAGGGTACAAAATCTTGCGTCTGACAATGATATTTTAACTATAACACCAAATACATGATCCATGAGAGAAATAACTGATAAAATAAACTTTACTATATTTAGTTATTTCATTTCCCCCAAAGTCATTGTGAGTAGAATGAAAAGACATGCTACAGCCTGGGAGAAAATATTTGCAAAGGTCATATGTGACAAAGAATAATTATCAAAAATATACAAAGAATCCTTAAAATTTAGCAAGAAGAAAGTTTAAACAAATTTTTTTAAAATGAGCCAAAACTCTTAAAAGATACCTAATCAAAGAAGATATGAAGATGGAAAATAAGCATATAAAAAGATGCTCCACATCACATGTAATTGGGGAAATGCAATTTAAAAAGCAATGAGATACTACTACACACTGGTATACTATACTAATTTAAACTGTGGACTTTGATCATGATATTTCAATGTGGGTTCATCAGATAGTGAGGATATTTAAAATACAGATGCAGGTGCAGGGGACTGGGGGTTCTATGGAAATCTCTGTCCCTTGTGTTCAGTTTTGCTGTGAATCTAAAACTGCCTAACAAAGTCTATTTTAAAACATATTCTAGAAAATAATGTTGTTGTTTCTATTAGATGATTATGTATAATGACCTTCAGTGTGATGAGCTATAATTACAACCAGAAAACAAGAAAATGACATACACTGTTTACTTGATTGGTACAGTTTGCTGTTTACCTTACTTGGGTAGAATTTGGCAGCTTCCTGTTACAATTTGGCTAAGGGTTTGGTTGCTATGACTGGTTGAGGGTCAGTTTTTTGATTACAAGGGTATATAAGGGGGATTCCCCAAAACTACCTAATTTATTTATTTAGAGAGTGTGTTTGTTCTTACGTGTTTAAATTTCAGTCACTTTCAAAGTACTCTTTATCTGATACAATTCACCTATCGGGATGTTCTTCCACGGTCAGAACAGTTTTTGAAACTGTCGATTTTAATGCCTTTGAGTGCTTCTGTTCTTTTTTATGTTATGTCTCTTAAATATTGTCACAATATTTCCCTTTGAGGACTTTTTTCATCTGGAGAAACAAACAAACAAAAAGTCACTGGAGGCAACATCAGGTGATAGGAAGGATGGGTAATGGGGGTCATACAGTTTTTAGTCAAAAATTGCTTAACAAGCAGCATGGTGTGGGCAAGTGTGTTCATTAATCACCCATCGTTGAATAGACAAACACTTTTAAAAAACTAAAAGAAAACCAAAAAAACAAATTCACTGAAGCTGAAGAATGCAGCCTTTCCCAACAACCCTAACTGCTACACTGATGTAGGTAGATTCTTAGAACAATTACCTACTGGGCAGAGCCTATACTACAAGGGGCCCACCTTACTAAATAAATAAATAAATAAAAATAACTCCTCGTTTTTCTGGGCTCCTCTTTGTACTTCTAAGTCAGGTTACAACTTGTTTACACATTAACCTAGGTTAGAGCTCACTATGTACAGAGGCCATTTTAGGTCAAATTTTATCACACAATTACAGAGACAGGTTTAGGCCAAATGATCATTTCACCAAAGGTTATTTTATATAATTATTAGTCTTCCTTGTTTAAACATGAGTTCAAGATATTTCCCCAGAAAATTTTAGTTTCTCCTATTAAGTACCAGCACATATTTGATATATTCACCATTTTCTGTAGCATTCTATTGTGTTTATTAAATATACCTGCTTATTTGTTTGCTTAAGATATCATTTTTATACGTCTCCAGTGAATAATCTAAACCAAACACAACGTATCCTTTTTTTGAATCATGATTGAGAGTAACAGACCTACCACATGATAAACGTGCATTATTCTTCCTTATTTGTGTGTGATTATATAAATTATCTGTCCCTTTTTGTCTCTAATTGTATGTGCATTTGCATAATTGTTTTATATATAGATTTTTAATAGTATTTTTGAGATGACGCTATAAGTCAATCAGTAATATGTGGCAATAGTAATTCAAAACTAGATCTGTAATAGTAATGTAACCCACAAAATGATTAATTGTGTCAGCATATCATTGATTGCTTTTTCATGTTTCAAAAATTAAAATGAATACATCTATGTATAGCATGGTGACAGTGAAATGCAAATTAAGTGTACAATTTAATTCTTTATTTTTTCCTGCTATTTTTCCTTTCTTTTTCAGTTTATAATTTTTCTTTTTAGACTATAATTTGCAACTTCTGGAAATCTTTTCCATGAATGATTTCAGCACATCATATTTAAATGTTTTGTTTTGGAAAAACCTAAAGAAAGACTTATTAGTTGTTCAAACATCAAATCTCACTGACCAGTTGTTTTATAAAAATTGAAGGCAGATTTCTGATTTTAAAGTTGGCAAAAGATTGTCAGAGTTGTTTTGATAGTCAAACATTTAAGATCCAGGCTCTATTCCTTTGATATTAATGGAATCCAATATGTACTTATTTATCAAAATTAGATCAACTAGTCAATATGGTTAATAGAAGCTATAGCAAACTGATTACTGAAGTGATATTTGGACACATGACCCAATTCTCATTCTCAGAGTTAGATATTGTTTGTATATCTTATACAAACATTAATAAGTGTATACGAGGGCGGAGCCTCATATTTCTAAATTTATTTTTTAAAAACTGTGTATTTATTTTGTTTAAACTTCAGTCACCTTCAAAATACTCTGCATTTGATACAATACACCTATCGAGATGCTTTATCACTGCTCAAAACTGTTCTTAGTGCTTCTGCCATTTTTTTGTTTCAGCCCCTTATATTGGCAAAACTTTTTCCTTTGAGGGCTTTTTTCATCCCAGGAAACAAAAATCCCCTGGGGCGAGATCGTGTGGATAGGAAGGATGGGTCACCGCGGTCATGCCATTTTTGGTTCAAAACTACTACAGACTCAATGCAGTGTGGGCAGGTGCACTCGTAAATCACCCATCATTAGATGAGCAAACACGTTGAAACAATCACAAAAAAAAAAAAAAAAAATTCACTTATGTGAAATGCAGCCTTTCACACCAATGCTACACTGATGCCGATGGGTTCCAAGAACACTTAGTAGGCAGGAAGCCCGTACTACAAGTGATCCACCCTCCAAAAGATAATTCTGCTTTTTTGAGGGAGTCTCCCTCGTATAGACACGTATTCAGTCTCTTAAGTGAAAGCCCCAAAGCCACACAGATACCACGTGGCAAATGGAAAACATAAACTAAGCCCATCTCACATTAAAACTTATTTTAAAATCTGCTCAGAATGCTCACTCTGATACTATTTCCTTCCTTAATATTTAAATTATTTCCGCTTACATGGTTATTGTCACTTACTAAAAGAAAAAAAAAAAAAAACAATGAATATCAGTTTTACGCAATCTTATGTGACATGTTCAGCTTAATCTTATTGTGTAATTCAGGTGGTCTATTGCATATTTTTATGACTCTTGTATCACAGAGTGTCCTATGACTAATCATTTTGCCATAAGCAAAACTATTTGGTCCATGACTTAACTAAAGCAAAAACTATAACCTAGGGCAAAGTTTTCAGTTTTCTTAAGTTAAATAATTTACCTAAAAGAATACATGAAATGAGAAATCTTTTCAATGTTCATTTAATCAAACTTACAAACTTTTGTGGTTTATATTCTAATTTGGGGATTTTTTATTATATTTTAAACTGAAAGAAAATAAGTGTCAATATTAAATAGCATAATTATTTATAAAACAAATTGGTTAATAATGAATTGATCATAAAAATGACACAAGCCAATGTACAGATATCACTATGAGTCATTTACTTTGGAAATTCAATATATCTAATTTTGGTATGGATTTCAGGGTTTAACATTTTATTCTAAGGAAATAAATAAGTGACATCATTTGTTTCTAAATTATAATGCAAGGGAGAGCCCTGCTGGCAGACTTTCATAGATGCAGCAAGTGGACTCATAATTAAAGCAAACTATTTTAGGAAAAACAATAGTGAAGTATAACATATCTAATTTTTTTGGCTTTATGTATTCATTCTAGAATTGAATCTCATTAGCCTTTAACTCAATGTACATTGTCCTTTTGAAGCTGTATAGCACATTTTCCTCAATTAGCCTATTGTAATAATTCTGAAATGGGCAGGTAACTTTCTATGCAAATTATAGACATCTAGGAAAATAGAACACTTGGTCTATTTTCAAGTATGAAAAAGCAATTCTACCAAAATATTGAATTTATTAATGCCTATCATATTCACTAGATGCAAGTAACACATCTTGACTTCTTAATTTGCTTCGTTTAATTCTTGTGCTTAAAAGCTCTTTAGTACTATATCTATGAAACATTTTAAAGAGAAAAAATTTGCATTCAACTGAGAGTAAATAGCTTTTTTAATGTGTAAAATCATATTCAAGTAGGAGCTGAGCATAGGATCATAATGGGAAAGCAGAAAGAGTCCAGTAATTTTCTACCTCTTCAGGGTGGATTACTTTAAATGCTATTTGTTTGTTTGGCGTGAATGTGCAGACACAGAAAAATATACATATTTAAATGTAAATGAAAAAATTTCCAGTGTCAGACTTTTAATATGATCTACAACATTGCATTGCATGCCCCACTGCTCTCTATATTTGAGTGAATATTTGAAAGTTAACTATATATTTAGGAAAATGGTGGTATTTCATACTTGAAGATATAAAGTTGAATAATATATTAAAGCTTGAGGCATTGTCTTGAGAAATGAAAAATTGAAAGCAAGCAAATATATTAATACAAGGTCCAAAAATTGAATACTTTTTAGAAAAAATATGAGTCAGAATTTTTGAGCTCTTTGTATAGCAACATAGTAAGCAAACTTTCATCATAATGAAATTGGTAAACTATAGTATTAATTTTTTCTATTGTTTTATGGTGATGACTTATGAAAGTTTTAAAAGAAGGTACACAGAGCAAAATAGATTCTTCTGAAATAGAGTGATTAGAATATTCCACGGAAAAGTTGAGGAAGAATTGTATTTATATTCAATACTTACTAAAATAAAAATCATATTCTGTACTATCATAAAAATTACTGAGTAATAAAGTGAATAGGATAAATACTCTTGGTCTAGCCCTAGAGGATGCTATAGCATGTCTTGGTAGAGCTCCAGGTCATTGTTTCAGAGCACTATACCACGTTTCACTTATCAAATCCCCAACCCTATAATGGCAATAGTACCATGCTAAATTCCTCAAGGTTATAGTATTGTGGTTTCTCTCAATGCATTTACAAATGAGATTCTTTAAATATGATCAAAATTTTATTCAGTACCTGTCAGTATGTTAAAAGAAAAGACCATGTTTATGGAAATAAATAAGATTATCCCTCCTCGCCATTTGGAGCCACACATGAACTTGAACCAACAAATTGAACATACCATATGTAAATGTCTGAAGAATAATATAAATTATAATGTTCTGGCAAAATAATGACTGGTGTAATGTTGACTCATCCTTTGTAAAATTCAGAAACAATTTTACAAACCTCTTGCAATACGCTTATTTTATATGCACATGCATGTACATACATATATATAATGTATGTGTGTGTGTGTGTATATGTACCAATGTATAAATGCTTGTATTTATGTTTTTTTGTTTTTTGAGTTGGAGTCTCACTCCATATCCCAGGCTGGAGTGCAGTGGCACATACGCTCATGGCCACCCCAGCACCGACCTGCTGGACTCCGGCAATCCTTCTGCCTCAGCCTTCCAAGTAGTTGGAATTTATGTATGTTTTTAAGTATGATTATAACATTTAGCAATTAGATCCCTCAAAACATCAGTGAAAGTGTTTAACAATAACCAAAAACTTTAGCTATCAAGAATCTGTCATCACAATTGTAATCAAAATCGCTTAGTCAAAAATATTATGATAATATAGAAATTAGGAAATAGTGTTAAAATTTGTATATATTAGAAATTAACATTAAAATTGCATGTTACTAGAGTAGCATTTTCCTGGTTACACCAGAATGTACTATTAGCCTCTTCAAATAAAATTTATGTATTATATTTTCCTCTAGGTGATAAAAGGATATGATAGCAGCACAGAGAGTCATTGTAAAGTTGGGTGTTATACTTTGTATTCTACTTTTCTCTTTGCTTTAATATAGCATTGCCTAAAAGTAAATATCAACAACTTCCAATTAAATTTTGGAAAAGAAATTGTGTAAGATGACTTAGAATGTTGCATTTTGTAAACTTTTTTGATCTTTTGTTTATTCCTATAATACAATTTATTTTGTTCTATAAAACAACTAAGATATAAAATCATGAAATCAAGAGAAATTCCAAATATTTCCATGTATGCTTTCCTAATTAACATTGGTTTCATTGAGAATATTAAATGTCAAATAATAAAGCAAAGACTTGGTTTTCAGTAAGGAACCGTGGCATTCTTACAGGTGCAAAGTCTATTTAATTTGATTTTTCTGAATATTTAGTCTAGTTTTTAAAAACAACAGCTTTGACACCTTCTATTTTCATATTTTTATCAAACATTATTTTAATAAAATAATTTTAGCCTATGAAAAGTGAACATCAAAATTAGCAATTGCTAATTGGATTAATTTCTAATTTAGAATCTCTCCCTGCAAGTATATTTCTGGAAGAACCTATATTTATCTATTATCTTTTTAAGTAATTATGGTAAAGTATTAAGGTGTAAGTTTTACTAATGTATCAAAGTGCAATAGAAATCATGCTCCAAAGTGAATTGTTTCAGTAAGATTACATTTTCTAAATTATCGAATTGGTAACTGGTTACTAGATTTTCATGATCCTTAAACGTATTAGAAAATGTTAAACGTATTATAAAATGTTTCCAACTCCAACCTAGTAAAGGCTAAATGATAAACTGGCTAGCTCCTAAAAAAGAAAAGCATCCTGTGTACTGATACAGGCTATTCATAAGAGAGTAACAATGTTTTGTTATCTTGGACACTGATCTTAAGACAAGTAAATCTAATGACAGAAAAATCAAGATTTCACTACATTCTTAGTCGATAGAAACAAGTGAGTACTTAGCTAGACGAGCGTTGCATTTGCCTGAATGTAAAGACTTGAAATTGCATGTGAGTGATAGATACTTGCCTAGTGATGTAGCAGCCAAACTTGAAAAAGCCATGACAGAACCCAACAGAAAGAAGAAAACCCTTCCAGTCCACAGCGACTCAATAGTTGGCAAATTATGTAAGAATTTTTCTGTTCTCTTCAATTATGCTCATCCTTGCCTTTGCCCGTCCCTCCAAAAAACTTGCCCTTTTCTTCTAGACTCATTACCAGGAAGTGAGGAGTAATAAAAGCACAGGTACTCCTACTATTAGAGCAAAGTCTAATCAGTATTATTCTTTAACTTTTAATTTTTTTATTTTAAAGATGTGGGGTACAATTCAGGGTTAGGTATACAAACGTTCATTATGCAGGTACCTTTGTTGATGAGGTGTGCCCCTCTACCACAGGCAGATTCCGACTACTGCCCCACTCCTGGCAGTTTCCCACTACTGCCAATCCTCTTCTTATAGTATTGCCATAATTGTTCAAGGTCCGCTTATGAGTGAGAACATGTGATACTCAGTTCTTTGTTTCTGTGAAAGTTCATTCAGTATTATAGACTAGACCAGGTCTGGGAGGAGAGAAAATTGCTTTAATTACGAAGGCAAATTTTGATTCTTAGATGCACGGACCTTCTTAATGATCACCTTAAAAGTCTATTTCCTGTGAGTGACCTAAATTTTTGTCCCACAACAGAAAAAAAAAAAATCTCTATTATGAAATAAAGTTAAAAGTATACTGGAACATAAAATAAGTTTGTTTTGTAAATAGGACATAATTGGTATTGCTTCTTTCAGTATGTTCACCATGATATTAAGAATTTTTTAAATTATATTAATATTATTTATGCTATCAATATTCATTCATACTTTATGCTAGTCTATACAGAGATAAAATTAATTTTTAAAAATGTTCTAAGCATTCATGTGATTCAAAAAATTTCTCTTCAGACCACCACCTTCTCATTTCTACCCATTGATCATTTTGACAGCAAAATTGACAAAAGTCATATATTAAAATTTCTATATGCTTACTCAATGTGCTTGAGGATATATCTACTATGACCATGAAGTTTGGTCATGGTAAGACTGCAAGAATTACCAAGGCATTGTCTGTTTTCAGAAACATAGCTTTATTCATTTGATTTGTTAAAAAAAGAAAACTGATAGCAAGCTTGTGTGACAAATTTTAATCATTTCCATCAGGTATTTATGGAATAAAAAGTCTATTAAACTTCTATTATGTGCAGGTGCTCCTTGAGATAAAATATTAAGAAGGCATGAATCTTTCCTGAAGTAATTATGAAACTGAAATTGAAAGAAAGACAAAACTAAACATTTCTAGAATGTGCGACATACACTTGATATTTTCAAATTACTTCTTTGTAATTCTCTCTTCCCTTGGTTATAATACCTCCTTTATATACTAATTTTCTTTGTGGTCTTCTAGCTTTTCTTCTTTGATGATACTCTTACACTCCTCAATTTGTGCTTACTACAACCCTTAATGGCTGTAGTGCCCTCTCAACACTCTGCTCTTTTCATACCATGTGTGTCTTTCTCCAACCCTTCAACATCCAGTATTTTTACTTTGTTTAGGAGAAAAAAAAAGAAAGCAAGAGAGAGAGAGAGAGAGAGAGAGAGAGAGAAGACATTAACAAGCTAAACCACATACAAAACAAATAATGACATAAAAACTTAACACTCAGAACACTGACGTGATCTATCAAAATGAATGCCCGGGTTCCTTACCAGTCTTGCTTTAACTATCATATCAGTGAATATCTGTAATCTACATATCCAGTTAAAAGCAATCTTCAAAATTTCAGATCTGCATGTTAACTTCCAATCAAAGCAGCTTTTTTTAAACACTAATAGAAAAATAATTCTTCTTTTCAAAAAGCGAATGGACATTCTCCTTTACACTTCTAAACTAGAATTCTCTTGTGTTTTTATCATTTCGAATATCTACCATAGCAAGAGGCACAGTCATTCAATTCTTTCTTAAGCCAGAGACTTCAAGTTACTCTATACCTCTCATTTTCAACACATTTCATTCATGCATAGATTGCTTGCTCTTTGTTTAACTATAACCACTACTAATTCTCTTGCCAATCATACTTAAATAAATTGATTTCACTGTAGCCTGATTCCACATCAGCTCCCATAATGTTGCGAGATCTATAAAACACAAATCTGACCATGTTCTCATTTGTATTAAGCATCTATATACTTCAACCACATTAGCTTAGTAAAAGAGTCATTTAACTGTAGCCTGTTCCTGCCTTCTGTTTCAGTCCTATGTCCTAGGACTCTCTCATTTCTAAAACATAGCATTCAAAATAAAAAATCTGAATCTTCACAATTCTCAGTACTCTTCAATTTCATCAAACATCATATCTTTTCTGCTTGGAATGCTCAGTTCCATTTGTTGTTGTTGTTGCTAATCCATATGTGTCCTTTGAAGTCAAACTCACTTGGACAGTAAATACAACTTTTATTTTACCAGTTTTGTGTTCAAGAAAACATGTTTATCTTTCTGAGATTTAGTTATCTCCTGCGTGAAATGAGGACAATTACAATATTTTCATTAAAAAAGAACAGCTAACTTTTTCTGTAAATAAATAGATAAGATTTTAGGCTTTGTAAATAGTTTCAGTTACAAGTACTCAATTTTGCTAGTGTGGCTAAAAAACTCATAAATAATGTATGATAAATGGGTCTGACTGTATTCCAATAAATATATACAAAAAAAAAGAAAAACTAGGGTGCAGATGTGACCTGACAGTGTTAGTTTGACTACTTGTCTCATTAAGTCATCATGTTGTGTCATTTTATGATTTTCTAGTCAAAGATGTAAAATGCAAATTCTTAAATCAATCTTTCATGCAAAAGCCAAGCAACAAACAAAACAAAATCATTTAATAAAAACAAATTCATATTAATTTTCAAAAATCCAAAGAATGTTCAAATATTCTTATTAAAAAGTATGTTATTTGTATTTCAAAATGTGAAACAAAATTGAAAGATGCATATTAATTAACGGAATGGACAATAAAAAAAGTCTGCCTTTTTCTTTAAAGAAAATCTTCTGCCTTATGTGTATCTAAGAATTCTTGAAAAAAAAGATAAAATATTCTGAATGTATTAAATTCAGTTGATTGCATAAAAATAAATTTGTATCATATTTATATTTTACATTGATATGTTAAATTATTGATTAGAATAAGAAATGAAATATTGACTTTATATTATATTTAACTATTCCCTTATAACTTACCTATATTTTTTGACAGAAAAAAAGTTTTGTTTTGTTTTGTTTTGTTTTTTGAGTTGGAGTCTCACTCTGTCACCCAGGCTGGAGGGCAGTGGCAGCTCCCGGCCACCACAGCCTCGACCTATTGGGCTCCGGTGATCCTTCCGCCTCAGCCTTCCGAGTAGCTGGAACTAAAGGTGCGTGCTACCACGTCTGGCTAATTTTTTGATTTATTGTAGAGATGAGGTCTCGCCAAGTTGCCCAGGCGGGTCTCGAACCCTCGGGCTCAGGCAATCTACTCACTTCAGCCTCCCAAAGGCACGGGATTACAAGTTGAGCCACTGAGCTCGGCTAGAAAAAAAGTTTTAAAACTATTATTTATTGATTGTAGAAAAAAATACATGCAGTTAACTTGAAACCCAAGTAGGGGTTAGGTTTAGAAGTTCAACCTATGTACAACTGACCCTTGAGCAATACAGGAATTAGTAATGCTGATCTCCCTCAAAGTCAAATATCTGCATATAACTTTTTGGTTCCCCCAAAACTTAGCCACCAATAGCCTACTGTTGGTTGGAAGCCTTACCAATAACAGTCAGTTATAGGTTATATATGTTACATACTATATCATTATAATAAAGTAAGCTAGAGAAAAGAAAATGTTATTAAGAAAATAATAAGAAAAAGAAAATATTTTTACTATTTATTAAGTGGAAGTGAATCATAATAAATTATCATTGCCTTACACTGAAAAGTCTGAGGAGATGGAGGAAGTGGAGGGGTTGGTCTTGCTGTTTCAAGGGTGGCAGAGACAGAAGAAAATCCACGTGTAGGTGGACCTACACAGTTCAAACTGGTGTCATTAAGGGGTCAACTGTATTTTTTCTTATATAGATTTTTTGGATTTACCATGTGTTATAATTGTATAATCTCTTGGTAATTATCCAAGACAATACTGGGCATTGAAAGTAGCTAATGTGTGCATTTGGTAAAGGAAGAAAGTCTTTGAGATATATGAGAGCATCTGTGAAAGTGGGAAGTCCATTAGAATTATAAAATCACAGCTTATTAGAAAAGATTAATGAAAAGACAGATACAAACCACATGTCATTAGGTCTTAAGGGGTCTTTAATTTTTTTTTTTTTCCAGAACTGGTAGTCAAAGATCACAACTAAAAACAGACACATATATTCCACATTCTAAATTTAGAGAACCACCATATGTTGAAGGTGACCATCTCCCTATACTTACAGAGAGGTGCTTTTTTGACAAGACCTGGAGAACAAAATACCTCCACTTCACCACTGTGTTTATTTAAGAAGAGGTACATCTTTTTTGGAAGGGAGGCTAATAGACACTATCCTTTTCCCTCTTCTTTCCTAGTGACCCAGAGGAAAAAAAGTAACAAGCTCTCTTTCTTAAACCATGAGACAAATCCTGAGGATCATTTAAAATGGTTGGGTGACCATGAAGAAGAAAGCTTGTTGACTGTCCATGGACACAGAAAATATTGGGAGGAACAACTAAGTGAAGTAGCAGGGAGAGGGAGAGACAAGGGCTAGCCTCTTGTGTATCTCGTTTGTGTGTGTGGAAGATAACTTACACCCCCAGGTCCCAGAGGGAAAACTCAAAAGGGAATGCATATTGGAAATTCTGAGTTTGCTGGGATGCAATGTGAGGTTTTTAAAAAGCACATATGAAGGGGTCCAGTCCCTTGCCGGGTCATGAGCTTTCCTGAAGGAGAGACGGACAGGCGAAAGATGAAAATATTATACTCGGACACCTGCTTCCTGAACAGATGACAATTTAATGTTAGTTAACACGGAGCTTTTATACCATTTGCAAAGGGGCAAGACAAAGAAAATTCCTTCACGTACATATCCTCTAAAAGTTACCACCATCTAGTGGTCTTAGCAACAAACAAGCCAAGAACCCTGTAAACATTCAGACAATGAGTCTTATTCATAAGGCCAAAGATGATAGTTTTAGTCCAAAGTCCCGAATTACAGTCCTTGAACTGTCTCCAGAAAGTTTCCAAGTGTAAAGTTCTTCATGTAGCAGTAGTTTTCCTTCTGGGGTTTTATGACCTTCAGAGCTTTGTAATCGCCTTTCTTGTCCAGGTGTCTCCGTTACTTTTCTCTTATCCTGCAGTGTTTATTTCTAAAGAGAACTCAAAAGAAGCTTTTAGTAATGTTTCCCAGGCCCCCAAGGTTGCTTCTGTCTTTAGCTAATTTATCATAAAAGTGTCTGATTAGTATATTATGAGTTCAATGAAAACCCACTCAATAAATGTTAACCTAGAGTTTTAACTATTAAATTAAGTAAAAACCTTAATGATTAATCTTTATCCTAAGTCAGTGAAAACAGTGTTATAAATCACCTACATAACTCCTAGATAAGTGTTAGAACTTATAATGAATTCATAATGAACTTACTATAAACTTGTGCTTCTAAAAAACCTTAAGTCTAAACACTAAACTACATACTTCTAAATCAAATAAGGAGTGAATATACTTATGTCATTTTTTTACTCAAGCAATGTCCAGTAACTTATAACCAAGTGAAAGAAAGCATTCTTGATGTGCTTCAGAGTTTAACCCTTGCATATGTTAGAAAAGGCCAAGTGGCATAGCGGGAAATGGAAAAATGAACCATGACATTCTTAGGTTAGCTGTGAGTACTTCGCATAAACATGCCATTTTCTTCTTCCACAACTGCACAGAATTTATTCGGTGGTACCAAACAGCAAAGGTGGAAGACAGAAGAGCCTCAGCTTCCCGGGTTCGCCCTACGGCCCGGGGTCTTCAGCCCA